>NC_079172.1:1416821-1481821 GCF_947568905.1 Ostrea edulis | reverse complement strand
ATTCTACTTACCATCAACTGTTTGAAGGCCGATTCTGAATACCCGTAATTTCAGTTGGATTGTAGGAATGCGGTAAATTGAGTACTGCTGCCTGCCGACTGACCAGACTTCAGTCACCACCTATAGGGGAAAAAACTCACATGATTAATGAACATATTTGATATATATTTTCAATAGTATGTTCCTATTGCGATTAAAGAGCTTGAAATATTAGAATAATGAACTGCATTTCATCTACTACCTCTAGATATGCATATGCCCTACCATGGAACCAGATCCCGATGAATGTAAAAGATAACAATATAAACAAGAGGCCCAGTGGCCACATCGCTCACCTGAGCCACATTGCCTCTGCTGTTGTTCAGGGTCAACACCAAAGTATAACAAGGTCTTGCCATAAACATGATAAAGAATTCATATTCAAAACATTGCTCCAAGTCACATCTACTATCAGGTCGCAAAATGGCCACCTAGAAAAATTTCTGGTCGCCATTTTCATATATCTTAAGTCACCATGTTCAAAATTTCTACTCGCCATGGTAAAAGATTTTGTAAATAAGGTCTACAAGTTTGTTTTTTTTAATTTGAATATCTTTCAAGAAAAAAATCAACACCCATGTATGCGATTTGTTTTTTTTTTTTAAACTGAATAGAAATGTGCTGTGAAACATGCTGGATGCTAACAAGTCAAGTATTTACTCTGGCAAAAGTTGTATTGCATTGGGACATCCTGTATATTTTACAGTACGCTTCTGGGTAAGAAAACCTAGCGTTCCAAACAAGGATTTACTTTAAAGTCCTCAACTAGAAAACTGACACGGTCAGCAAGGGCCCCGCCGAGGGTTATTAGAGGAAAGTGACATCTGTATTTGATACAGCAATATTTGGGGCTGGTATATATGTTAGAATTAATAATATATAAAGATACATTGGAATGCCAATTTGTGAAAAAGGAATCATGAAGCATATTTTTGAGAGACTTATGCAATTTAAATTACTTCTGTTTGACACACTCATGACATCCACTCAAACACAACAGAGTGCAACAAAATCCCATTGTAATAGGGGACTCAAAATGGATAACTGGTACAAAATATGGCACATACTATTCGAAAAGGATTATGAATTTGACATATTGATTTCTTGGAAAAGGAAATTCTGACATCGGGGCTCTAAGCGTTTTCAAACACATTGTCATTTGATAAAAGTGTTCTACATTTTTAAAAACAAGAGATTAATATGTCTTTACATACATAGGTGAGAAAGTTTCCATTATTCCTAGCCGAGACATACCATGTATGCGCAAAAAATGCATAAGCAAATATCAAAATACTCACATAGAAAATGTGGACGAAGCGCCGCGAAACACGCCATTTCGAGATTTTCACCGACGAAAGCTCGGTAACAGTAATGAATAAGGTACACTCATTTTGTATCTATTTTGTGACTTTCTTTATCAAAAGGAATAGTTTTCTAATGTGTAACGTGCAATTGCTACATAATTCAATAACTTGAAGCATGAAGCAGTTTCACTTTGCAACCGGATATAAGAAATTTTATTTCGTATTCCGATCCCGATCGAAAGTTGTTGACTGGGAATGATGTGTTTTAATTCAATCTACATGTAACATCAAGCATTTTTTATATTACATAAAAAAAACCCAAATATATACACATACACAAAATTTGAAAACTGTACGATAAAAACTGTTTGAGTTATCGTGTCACAAAGAAAGTGTTGACGGAAGGACAGACGGACGGACGGTCGGACAATGTGATTACTATAGGGCTTCCCGCATTTCATGCGGGGCCCTAATAAGTGGGCATTCATTGCTTTTGCGAATAAGAGCTTCTACTTTTGTTGGATATTTTACTGAACAATCAGTACCAGCATCAATAAGAACACTACATCCCGAGTTTGTAATTGTCTGTGAAAATTAGCTGCAACAGTTGCCTCGCTCGACTTACTGCTAATAATGCAGTCACGGACAAGACGTGTATCTTACTGTTACCGTGAATAGTCACAGTTCCACATTTGAAAGATGTACACCAGGTCGTGGTGAAATCGGACAACGGGTGTCCAGAAATGGTGGACGTTGCTGGTTGATTGGCCTCACAAATTCTGCAAAACATTTTGCAATCTCTATATCAACCATGAAAATTCCTTATCAAGACTGAGGTTCTTCCTTTACTTTTGCATTTTTCTTTAGACACAGAGCGATTAAGAAAAATAATAAAAACGCAAAAAAAATTGATGGAATTCGGCCGGATCAAAAACATTATTTCTTAAATCTTTTTTTTTCACGTCTAAAAATAAGAACTACTTATAAATCTATTCCCTTGGCTCGTCCGGTAATGCAAACCATGATGACACCTCACCCCCATCCCCCCACTGATAACCAGCCATGCCACTTCATGACTGAAAAATCATTAATTATAATTCTAGTTTTGAGAATAAATTTCAATGTATCCTTACAAAAACAGTGGAGAGGGTCTCAAATATGTTGCAATTTATTCAATATTATTTGAGAGTGCTGAAATATTTCATCATTGTGTTACAACTAGGATTATGTACAATATTATAAATTTTGTTCAAATTTTCTCTTCTAAAGCATGCCATTGCCACAAGATTTTCATATGAATTTCATTTTTAAAAATCAAATAGGTGTGTATTAGTGACTTGGAAAGATAGAAAGTAAAAATAGGGAAAGTAGCCTCTATTTTCGAGAGTATACAGTTCAGAACAAGTCGTGGGTCAAAGGTTAAGTAAGTCACCGTGAAGGCGGCAGAAATAAAATGTATAGGTATAAAAATATTTCAATCCCATTCACGTATAAGTTTTATGCTTTAATGACTTGATATAAAAGTTTAAACCATGGGAGAAAACTAGAATGGGCTGTTTCTGCTGCCTAATTTCAGTCATATACTGAGTATTTGGCAAATAGATATTGTTTAAATTAAACCTAACGAAAGCATGAACATTACAAAATATGTACATGTATACCTACGTAGCTGCGCTCGCTCAAACGGTAGCACCGTCAACATATTATTGATTATCGCACTTGAAACAACAGATGCATTGCTCGACAGCCCCTGATACAATTCTACTAACATACAGTTTACCAAAGGACGGATCATCTACGGACGGATCAACTGTGGGACGGATAAACCTGACACCGGGTGGTCTGACATGGATGCAATTCGAGGAGTTCCGATTGACATGGATGGCATTCAACCGTCCGAATTTACTCTTACTTTACTCTGACATGAGGCTGTGAATATTTTGGCTTTAATGATTAATTTGTTTTAAAGTTTTCTTTTTTCTATTTAAGTAACAAAAACGCTGACCGGTAAATATTTGTTCAAAACAGTCAATTTCATCTATTCACTGCATACAATATTTTCCGTTCCATTTTCTGTTCCGCGTTTTAGCAACACCCATGAAATTTGAAAAACTCGTCTGTCCTGAATATTTCTTTCATGCAACTCAGGCAAAACCAAATAACCAGAGGAATCTAAATAAATGGTACCTACGTGTAATAGTGCTGTACCCGACAGTCATTTTCGCTAAGTATCCGCAAATATAAGCTTTCTGTCTGATCACGCTGATTCGGCGTCCATCTTCGTTTCCGCTGCAAGTGTCTTCTGCTTCATCAAGAAAGACAACTCTTGTTTTAAATAGCAATCGCACACTCTCGGGCCTTTCCGGCAAGTGAAATACAACGCATTCATATCCCCGAGCTTACGGAATGACCCGAGAAGTTCCTTTCAAGATTTTTTTTTTGTTGGTGGCGGATCAAGAAAATTTTGCAACCAAAGAGAAGGAAGGGGAGATCTCTTTATATGACCCCCCCCCCCCCCCAACTACCATAACCAAAGGGGGTTGGGGTACACGTACTCCCGTATCTTTTAGATCCGCAAACGTAAATTCTAAAAAATCTAAATTTTATAGGCTATAACATCTAAATATAAATTGAAAAAAAAAATGTCAGCGTACATTTTCATTCTTGACACCCCTTCCCCATTTTTACTCACCCATGGCGTGACGCCATTGTGCAACATGATTTCAGGTTTGCTCCTATATATGTGTAATCTTCAATATATTTTCATTTCTACAATAGCGGATCTGGACCTTTTTTTTTTTAAATGAGCGAGATGCGACCCAAGTGTGTACCTTTTTCTCCTACCCCCCCCCCCCCCCCCCCCCCCCTGTAAACGTGGAGATCCCAAAATGGCAAAAATGGACTATTTAAAAAACAAACATAGGTGCATGCCTATAAACAAAATTGATATGTTTTTTTAAATCAAGCCCCGCTACTCCCCCCCCCCTTCCCTCCCCATCCACCCCGTCCCGCTAGATCCGCCACTGCTGTACAACAATATGCGATCAAGAGAGTAATTCATTCACTTTTTTTGTATAGAATTATAATCAAGTGGCGTAGCGACTTTTACACAACACCACAAATGAATACACAGAGTTTTTATTGTTCATCTTTTATAGATCCCTTTTGTTTTTATAATTTTAATGTCAAACTTCATACTATCAATTCAAAGCAATATCAAATCATTTACAAAAAGTCAAACCAAAACTGGAGAAAGTTTCTGAGGTCAGTATGATTCAATTTGTGGAAAAAAAGAAAGATTTCATACAGAAAATTGAGACGGACTGTTTGATTTTCGTTCAAGGTAATTTGATCAATAATTATCTAAATTATGTTGCTAAAAGTAGAATCAGATATTTTTATTTTCTAATTGCCTCGATATTATTCATTTTGTTTTTTTATTCATTTTTACTTTCTTTTGGGAATGACCTTAAAAACGGAGGTCCCACGTCGCGACAGGCGTTGACACACTAACGAACCTTCACTGTTACGACCCTGAGCGTTAAGTATAGGTCTAAATTTGTGGTACTTCACGTACAGCTGGTGACATCTCAAAAGGAGTGACAAATTCTCGACCGAAAATTCATGTTCCCGGCCTTTTCCGGAAAGACCCGAGAAGTTGTTATTGCTTTCAAGATATAAGATACAGATTTTAAAAGAACTTTTTGTACCAAACAAAGTGAGAGAAAATAGAAGACCCCGAAATGACAAAAGAAGAAAAAATGTCTAAAATGTTGAACCATAGGGGGTTGAGATGCAATTATCGTGCCTTCTACGTCTAAATTCTCTTGCAGCGAAACAAAATTATAAAAAATTCAAAGTGTCATTGACTAGCGTTCAGTTTTACCTGTGAAAATTCCCTCCACATTTTAACACCCCCCCCCCGGTTGTGTATCAGAATATTTTCAGTTAAAGGATTACCCTCCCCCCCCCCCTCCTATACAGGGGCGGATCCGAAACATTTACCAAGGGAGGGACGCGACACTATATTGCACTTTTTCCGCCAATGAAGTTTTCTTTTAAAAACAATATCTGCTTTTTAAAATCTACCAAAAGGAGGGTTGTTAAACCCCTGGTCCGTTATTTCCCGCCCCTTTAGATCCGCCACTGATGAGCAGCAATACGCGATCAAGAGAGTGATCTATTCAGGTTTTGTAAGTGACATAATAACCTTTACGCAACAACACAAACGGAGAAATTTCATTTTTTTCTTCTTCTTTTTTGTTTAAATCGGAATTTCCTTTTCAAATCAAACCGAAACCCCGATCGAGAAAGTTTCTCAAACTCAAAAGTGAGTCGAACTGTTTGTATTTGTATCGAGGTAATTCAATGAAATAATCAATCTAATCAATAATTATAAAATGAAGTATGCTACTACAAGGGAAATGAGATTTTTTTTCATAATTTGCTTAGATGTAATTCATTTTTCTTTTTATGCATTTATTTTCACTTTCCCGTCTTCCTAAGTTTGAATGCTTATAGAAAATCAATACAATATGTTATTATTAAATTCAAACATCAATTTTATCATGTTGCATTTTTACACAATACCGAGAACTGCATTTTATTAAAACTTTTCGCTATTTTTGAGTAAACCAGGGAATGGATAATGCGATATTAAAAGATAATTGCTCTGCATTTCTTTTGGGAACCTCCGGGCCCCCACCATGGCGTTTAAATGTGTATAAAAGTATGCGAGCGGACCAATCACTAATATCTAAGGATCATAACTAAAGAGAGATAACTCTGAATCAAAACTTTCCAATTCATTTCGCCAGAGTTGTCTTTCTTTTATTTTCACTCCTACTTGGCATTCCTATTTTTGTTCTTTTAATTGATAAACAGAATTTATAAAATGGTCAGTTATGGAGTCAAGCCTTCAGAAGCTCCCGCCTGACACGAGTAGAACCGACACCTGTAATTACACCCATGTATGTATTGTCTACATTTTAACGTGATTTAATTAGGACGAACAGTCTGATTTCGGATTGAGAAAATCAGCCAATTAAATAGTACACATGTGTTACACCTTAAATCGTCGCCCCATCCCAAATCGTCGCCGGGGATGACATTTCACCGACAATTTGGAACAATATTGCACTATCATTAGGGGCGACGATTTTGGGATGTCCTAAATCGTCGGCCGCCAATATTCTATTGACGTTACACAGAAGTTATCTCATTGTACTCTCTCTTATAGAGGGGGAGGGGGGTACATAAGTTTCACTTGGTCTGTTTGTCTGTCTGTCCTCACTCATATCTCTGGTGTTTGTTGACCTATTGGGCTAAAATTTTGTATGTAGATTACAAGTGACCGTCTGACATCCCTCCCCAAAAATGAGAAGTTTGGAAAGAGAGCTAATAGGCGTAATCTAATACAATCTGATGTCACTAACAAATCTGCGGTGCACAAGACCTAACAACCCCGTGATCAGCAGAATGACCCTACAACAAAAGGCGAAATGATTTATTGTCGGATATCTCTCTCTCTCTCTCTCTCTCTCTCTCTCTCTCTCTAGGACTGGACAAAAAAATCATATACACAACAATGACACCGTTCCCACCAGCAACAAATATAACTCTTTCAATATTAACTACACCACTACTAACCAAAAACAACAATGATAAATACTGTGATCATAATAAATGTTTTTAAAAATATATCTATACAACAGAACAAGAAAAAGTCGATAGAAGATTAGACTGTCTTGCATATTAGGTCTAGAGAAGCTTTTGCGGTTATAGCTGGACCACAAAAGACGAAGAGAGAGAGGAGGAGAGGAGTGAACAAACAAGGCCAGTTTGTATGTAAATGATGTTTTCAAATACATGTAGTTACAGAAAGGGGGATGACAATTTGGGGTGGGAGGTTATGCCCAAATGGTCGTTGGCAACGATTTAGGACGGGCGACGATTGTGTAACATACATGAAATAGTCTACCAGTGGTGGGGTCAGTGAAATTTAGTGTTTAAGGAGGTATACCACGTCGTCATAATGGCTGATTTCCTTTAAAATATGAATGGAAATATGAATACATCTACTTGTGTAACGGACAGATACATGTAGAGGAAACTTATACTGCCTCGCTAATGAATTTTCTAGTGATGTGATAGAATATCTCAGTTAAGCAATGTCGAGCAAGATCAGAACTTGGCAGGATGACCGCTACACGTTAAACTCTTACCAGCAAAACTTGCATATTCCTTTTAAACTCGATTGCCTAGCTGGCTAGCTTCATCGGTTAACGGGTTAACTGCTTATGTGTTGCCCAGCTGGGTTTTAGTTTTCTAAAGCTTACATTCTAGTAAAATTGCATTTTTTGACTAAATAAAGTAAATCTGAAAGTTTTCAGCTGTATATATATTTAACTTTTCATCCATATAGAATAGTCATAGCGTGTTGTTCCTTCTTAAATTTCCCTGATGTGTTATTCCTCCTTAAATTTCTCTGGTGTGTTACTCCTCCTTAAATTTCTGTGTGTTATTCCTCCTTAAATTTCTCTGTGTGTTACTCCTCCTTAAATTTATCTGGTGTGTTATTCCTCCTTAAATTTCTCTGATGTGTTATTCCTCCTTAAACTTCTCTGGTGTGTTATTCCTCCTTAAATTTCTCTGGTGTGTTATTCCTCCTTAAACTTCTCTGTGTGTTATTCCTCATTAAATTTCTCTGGTGTGTTATTCCTCCTTAAATTTCTCTGGTGTGTTATTCCTGCTTAAATTTCTCTGATGTGTTATTCCTGCTTAAATTTCTCTGATGTGTTATTCCTCCTTAGATTTATCTGGTGTGTTATTCCTCCTTAAACTTCTCTGGTGTGTTATTCCTCCTTAACCCTTTCTCTACCGGCACATTTTAGAGGTTTTTAAAGACTAAATGACAATATTTTTACATCGACTTAAATCTGCATGTATCACGATTTGGGATAGGCATATGACATATAATTTTGTTAGGAATTGGACAGGGAATAATTTCGTATAAAGTTTGTCAAGGTATCCCATGACCTCAAAGAGGTATACGGGGTCAAAGGTCATATAAGTGCACATTTTTGCATTTTTGTCTCTCTCTGAAATATATATATTACGACCCCTCTCACTAGATTAGAGTCAAAAATAGGAAATTCTAAATGCATGAGCTGATGTGCCTTTGAAAATACTACAAACACATCACAATCAAATTAATCAATTTTATTGACAAACGAATATTTTGGTTGCTAAGTAACAACACCCATAGTAAAATTTTGACCGTAATTTGCCTTTCTGCATACATTCGACACAATTTAAACATAAGTACATTGAATGATGATTAATAAATGTCACATTATTTTAAAAATATAATCTTTAAATAAATCTTAATCATTTTAGAATGTTTTTAACAAAAAAATATGATGATGAGAATTAAGGTCAAAGGTCATAAAATGGAAACTTTGTACTTTATATACATTGTACATATCCATCATTTTCTAATAATATGACGTTTTACCATTATGTTCCACTAATTAGAATAAATATTGCAACATTAAAACAAAGATCTTTATTATTAATCTAAAATAATTTAATTGTTTGCATTCAAATATATTTGGTTGCTAAGCAACAGCACCTTATCAAATGTTATAAAAAAAAAACCTACCCGATTTTCCTCTCCAAGTTCAACGAGTACTTACTTTCAATCACTAGATTTAAATGTACTTGCATCATATTTAACAAAAAATGTTCTTATATTCAACCTCTTAAAATCTATTTCTAGACATCATTCTTGATACACTGTACTGGGTTGTTCCGATAGGGGCATGCATTGACCAATATCTGTCCATCGAACGGAACTTCACAGCAGACATGTATAAGATAATGCCCAAAAATCTGGAAAAAAAAGAATTTCTTAATACTTAGCCCTAAATCAGAGCTTTTGAATGCTCAATTGGCTCTGTAAATATTTTTTATAGTCAAGGCCCTCTGAAAATTGCAAGTATACATTTAATTACTTATGATATTTTATCAGAGGTAATTGTAGTACACATCTAATAAATGTGTTAGACGCACAGCAAGATTAATTTTGGTAAAGATAATCGTTTTATTATGCATTTTATTATTCGTTTTCAAATGAAAATCACTGTCACAATATCGGTACTTTAAAACTAGTAATACCTGTACAGTTCCTCTTCAGTGAAAGGCTGCGAACTTCCTTGGGAAGCATAATGACAATCCTTCCCCCTAGATATGACCATCTCAGCATAATGGTTGGTGGCAACACAGATGGAGAAAACCAGATCTTCTGTCAAAAACAGCTTCATAAAATCTGCAGTTCTCTGAATAATCGGGTCCCATATCTGAAAGGAAATTGCAAATAAAATCAGTATTGGCCACCATACCTTATTTGTCAGCATTTAGAAAACTTGTCATACCTTATAATTAGAAAAAGAATAATGATTTTCCGTTTTTTTGGTCTCTTTTTGTATATATGTGATACCTAGTAATGCAGTAAAAACAGTAAAAGGTACACGAATATCCGTGTATCATGACGCCATGATTCCATTTGTGAATGTATCATCTGGATTTATTTGAATGTTAACCAAATGTATAGAGATTTAACCCTATATTCAACCCCAAAGAGTCATACCAACTGAATGTCAGGTTGTCACTCTGAATGAAATGGCACAGTTCTTGGATCAGGTGTCCCTGTGTTTTTCAAATCAGCATCCTACCAATGCATGTCTGGCTTTGCCAGTAGACTGTCACTAGCGGACGATACCTGGGAACTTTCCACTAGATATTGTGATGTCAATACCCTTTTTAAAGATGAAAAGAAATTACAATTAAGGATTGTTGGTTTATGTTTTAAAGCAAAATATGTTCAGTGGCGGATTTAAGGGGGTGGGGGCGCAGCCCCCCCCCCCCCCCTAAAATTTTCAAATTTAAGGTAAATCGTGGTATTGGCCTATCTTGTTTAGAAAAATGTACTAAACGATAATAAAAGCAATACTTTCTTCCACTCCCGAGGAAATAAATGACAAAATCTTTTGATTTATTGAATTTTTTAATTGGGAGAACTTGATTTTTTCCAAAAACCTTTAAAATTACGTCATTTTACTAATTTCGCCATATTAAAAATGATAAAAAATAGTACAAATGACTTAAATAGAAGACATTTCAAGCCCTATAAAATCTGCAAAATCTAAGAGCTTCCGGGGGCTTTGCCCCCTGGGCCCCCACCTCAAGGTGGTCCCCAGACCCCCTGCCTCATAAAGTGGCGCGCCCCGTAACCGTAATTCCTGGATCCGCCCCTGATGTTTCATGGTAGCAAGGGACAGTTTCGCACTTAAGTGCAGCTCAAATTTAAAGATACAGATGCCCTGTATTTGAAGTGACATTGGTAGGGGATGAGTTAGAAATGAATGGAATATTTTATTATACATTGCGAGTGTAGCAGAGTGCGTAATGAAAAAAAAAGATATGCATCATGTAGGTGTCAGCATTATGCCTAGCATATACAAGTGGGGGGGGGGGAGTACTGAAGAAATTCTGGTCCTGTGAAAACACTGCAACTCTGAGGGAAAGTATATTACCCCAGATATAAAAGTAGAATTGAATTGGTTCTTCATGGTACACAGTGTCTAAATCCCCTTGCATGGTATTCTGAAGGGGTGTGGATTTAGTTGAAATTAGAGAAAATCTAGGCAAGATCATAGCTCATAGCATACCAGTACCAGCATGTATGGATCACATGTAATTTATGGTCATAAGGCTACTAAGTGTATATAAAATACATGTATTTGGATAAAAGAGAAATCTATATGATTTTTCATTAGCCTGTCATAATCAGACTTTGATTGATGTTACGTACCCCCCCCCCCCCCCGTCCCCCACTTCGGCCCATACACACATTTCGTTTATATTTCTGTTACAATATGAAGAAAATAATTCAAATTATGATAATAAATTCTATCATTACAATGACGTAATATGTGTTTTCCTAACAGATTGTGTTTTCTTTTCATAGAAAGATAATTTTTTATAAACATGGAAAAATCCTGGAAAATAGCCTTCTCACCAGCATAAAACCAATATTGGTATATATAACAGTTACACAACCTTCAACACCTATTGAGAATTTAAAAAAAAGATATATAAAATACCTCAAATTCAGATCTAAACGTTACATTTTTTCGGAATAGTAATATTTTTTCCCCTGCCAAACAAAGAAAACTAAAAAGAAGTTCGCATATAGCCTATAGGCCTATACTTTTATTTTTCCGTGATCAGGATCGCGGGCCCTGTGGGGTTTTCTGAAAGTGTGCACGGGGAACACACGTGTTTCCGTTTCAACGAAAACAACACAGCTTCACTGTGATTATCACAGCGAATGCTTGTATTTTACATCTTTAAAACGACCTGATGTCAGAAAAAGATGCCCTGGATCTCCTGTTGCAGGATGACCCAAACGATCATGCATTCAGTATAAACATGTACATGTAAGTTGATGTAGCCACATAGGCCGACTAGAAAAAAATTGGCAGTTTTGTCATGTTATGAAAAATTCGCGATTTGATGCCATAATTTTTCGTTTCATTAAAGAAAATATTTATATTTTATGATTTCTAAACCAAGTGAATAACATCTAATTGTTTATTAAGAGCTGACATCATTTAATCTGTCCTGGCCCGGCATTAATCCGTCTGATTAACACCCCCCTTTTTCCAGGATTCTCTCCTTACCTGACGCTCGAGTGTAAGAAGGGGGTGGATAGGGGGATGGGGGTGGTTTTAATCAGACTGGGCATTCATGGCCGCTGGTTAGAGGGCTATTTTCCAGGATTTTTCCATGTTTATTAAAAATTATCTTTCTATGAAAAGAAAACACAATCTGCTAGGAAAACACATATTATGTCATTGTAATGATAAAATTTATTATCATAATTTGAATTATTTTCGTCATATTGTAACAGAAATATAAACGGAATGTGTGTTTGGGCCGAAATGGAGGGGAGGGGGTTACATGTACGTAACATCAATCAAACTCTGATTATGACAGGCTAATGAAAAATCATATATAAATTTCTCTTTTATCCAAATGCATGTATTTTATATACACTGAGTAGCTTATGACCATAAATTACATGTATTCCATACATGCTGGTACTGGTATGCTATGAGCTATCATCTTGCCTAGATTTTCTCTAATTTCGACTAAATCCACACCCCCATCAGAGTACCATGCAAGGGGATTTAGACACTGTGTACCATGAAGAACCAATTCAATTCTACTTTTGTATCTGGGGTCACATACTTTCCCTCAGAGTTGCAGTATTTTCGCTGGACCCTGTAGGTTTTAACCTGAATATTTGTTTGTCAATAAAATTGATTTATTTGATTGTGATGCTTTTGTAGTATTTTCAAAGGCACATCAGCTCATACATTTAGAATTTCCTATTTTTGACTCTAATCCAGTGAGAGGGGTCGTAATATATATAGTTCAGAGAGAAAAAATTGCAAAAATGTGCACTTATATGACCTTTGACCCCGTAGATCTCTTTGAGGTCATGGGATACCTTGACAAACTTTATAAGAAATTATTCCCTGTCCAATTCCTAACAAAATTATATGTCATATACCTATCCCAAATCGTGATACATGCAGATTTTATTCGATGTAAAAAATATTATCATTTAGTCTTTAAAAACCTCTAAAATGTGCCGGTAGAGAAAGGGTTAAGAGATATATTTGATAATTCCTTTTCAGACCCCATGTGTTCAACCTCAAAATGTTCTGCAAAAAATTGCAAAACTTGTGATATACTGATCACTAAAAATTCATTTAGTAGTAATCTAACTGGACGTAGTTTCTGTACCAAAATGTTTGATAATCTGACTTGTAAATCTTCTAACGTTGTCTACGCCATTGAGTGTAACCTGTGTGGCTTAATTTATGTGGGAGAAACCAAGGGTTCACTTAATAAAAGAATATCGGGGCACATATTTCAAATTAATAATGGTGGTAACCAACTTCTTTACAAGCATTTTAATGCACGGGACCACTCCATCTTGTCCATGAGGGTAAGGATTTTAGAAAAAAATTACCATCACACAAACAATCCTACATTAAGCACCCCTTTTCGTAGACAACGAGAAGATCACTGGATCAGGACCCTAGGCACTGCATTTCCATATGGATGCAATGATAATGTATATGATGTGGGAAATTTGACTAGTCCACAAGGAAATAACGTGAATGTGATGGGACTCTTTCCCAATACCCAAAGACGAAAATGCAGTCACGGACATCGTTCATATAAAAGACCAAGTATAAATGATGTCACGTTTGATTCACTTTTGCCTCACGTCAACAGACAATTAGGTCCACATCATATTCGTACAAAACTTTACTCTATTCCATTGAGAGTTTTACACACGTTATTTGAAGAAGCTATGGCTAGTCTATACTTGGATTTTTCAACACCTGAATATAGACTTAACTCTATGATTATGGATGTTGCCTACCACAGGCTCTATAAACCAGCACGGACCATGGATGATATTCCTTCCAAATCATGCCGTGAGTTCCTTAAGCTCAAATTTACAAACAAAGGAATAGATGCCGTCAACATAAGCAACATTCTTCGTCATAAAAGGGTTCAGTCGTGTATTCCAACTTATTTCAAGTTCAAGTCTACACCCTGTATTTCCTACAGCTATACTTCTACTATTGCATCCAAACTTTTTAATTATAAACAAACTTTGCAGTGCTTAGATATAGACCATCTTATATGTATTCCACCAACATGTTCTTGTTCTTCATCTTCTTTCAACTATAGTCCAGCTGGACATGTCATTACTGGTGATGTTGATATAGTTGAAAATGAGGACCTCAAATCACTTATTCTTAAAGGTCCTAAATACAGAGAACTTCGGTCTTTTAATTGGCGACAGAACTTCATCTCTATTATGAGTTCTGTCGAAGATTATTCCAGACGATGGGCTAAATATGAAAAAGGAAAACTTGATACATTGTCAGAATGGGTTAAAAGCATAAGAGGGATATTAAAATCTCGCATTAGACACATGAAAACAAAAGTACGTACCATCTATACTTCTGTGCTTAGTAAACCAGAAGTGATAAAAGAATTAGATAGGTTACATGAGGAATATGTTTTGGTTCCAGCTGACAATGCTAGTAACAACATTGTCTTTGTTTGTAAGGCTCATTATTACAACTGTATTTTAAACGAACTTGCCATTAATTCCACTTTTGGTAATCATACCTATACTCCAACTGCCCTTTCAAAAGATGAAATTCTTCAAAACCATGCTTCAGTTTTAGACACATTTAATATTCCAGTCAATGGGTCGAATGAATATGAGTTACCGTACCTATACTGGATTCCTAAACTACATAAAAACCCTTACAAATAAAGATACATTGCTGGATCCAGCAAATGCTCTGCCAAGCCCCTATCTTTGCTCCTCAAGAAAATGTTAACAGCTGTGAAGGAGAAACTTCAAACTTACTGTGCGACTACATATGCCAGAAGTGGTGTTAATCAAATGTGGATTCTAAAAAAAATTCTAAAGAACTTTTAGTAAACTTGAAATCATAGAATTTTCCCCAAATCAATAGCATTAAAACCTATGACTTTTCAACACTATACACGACCATTCCTCACGATAAATTAAAGACTAGACTTTTTGACATCATAGACCGTTGCTTCTTCAACAAAAACGGAAAACGGAAATATTCATATCTAGTGATCAGTCATTCAAAAACTTACTTTGTTAAACACCACAATGATTCCACGCACAAGTACTCTGAAGTTGAAATAAAAAATATGCTAGAGTTCCTCATTGACAATATCTTCGTGATCTTTGGTGATCAGGTCTTCAAACAGTCTGTTGGAATTCCCATGGGCACGAATTTTGCTCCTTTGTTAGCTGACCTGTTTTTAAATTCATATGAAGTAGAATTTATTCAAAAACTTCTACGTGAGAAGAAAAAATCTCTCGCTGTGACCTTCAATTGGACTTTCAGATATATCGATGACGTTTTGTCTATTAACAATGATAACTTACATTCATATGTCGATTTGATATATCCCTGTGAGCTCGAAATAAAGGACACCACAGAGTCGTCCACTTCTGCTTCATGCTTAGATATTTTATTGAAAGTAGACATTAACGGCAAACTGACAACTCAACTGTATGACAAACGGGAGGATTTCAGCTTCCCCATCGTCAACTTCCCATATTTGTTTAGCAATATTCCATTATCACCTGCATATGGTGTTTATATATCTCAACTGATTCGATATGCAAGAGCTTGTTCTGGGTATAGTCAGTTTTTAAATCGAGGTAAGCTACTGACAAACAAGTTGATGGTACAGGGATTTCAACAGTCTCGATTGAAGTCAGCATTTCGCAAATTCTATGGTCGTTATAACGATCTAGTTCGTCAATACAACCTCACATTGGGTCAAATGCTGTCTGATTTGTTTCATACCGATTGTTAAGCCGTTCTTAGCACACTGATTTTGACTGCGGATAACTCCGTTTACATGATCAGGATATAGGGCTCACGGCGGGTGTGACCGGTCAACAGGGGATGCTTACTCCTCCTAGGCACCTGATCCCACCTCTGGTGTGCCCAGGGATCCGTGTTTGCCCAACTATCTATTTTGTATTGCTTGTAGGAGTTATGAGATTGATCACTGTTCGTTATCTTCACCTTGCATACAATCAGTAAGTTTTGTATCTCCAGTTGTAATACAAAGTATCAGGAAATATAATATCAGTAAGTTTTGTATCTTCAGTTGTAGTATCATGAAATATACTATCAGTAATTTTTGTATCTCCAGTTGTATTACAAAGTATCATGAAATTTACTATCAATACTCTTCCGTGTACTTATTATAGAAATTATGTAATATACTTATATGAATTGTGAATATTGTTTTTGAATGCTATGAGAAAAATAAAAACTTGAAATTTGCTATGTTAATCCACTGTTCTTATTCGTGTAACAGTGAAATTCACTTTCAAATCAGATTTAGTGTCTCAATTAATCAAATGTTACTGCCATTCTTCTAGAAATACGTTGCATATTTTGTAGTACTATTTTTTTTCTGTTGTAGATTGATTTGAGTGGAATAATGAACCTCCAGATATTTATGCACATTTTCATGTGTATGGTTAAACTTCTGTTGCACTTGCGCATGCGAACTTATCCTATATTGCATGTTGGAGTTTTATTTCATGAATAGTTTAGGTTCTGTTGAACTAGTGAATTAAAAGATGAATAATGAATGATGTATGTTTAGCTCACCTAAGAATGGTCTGTCTGTCCGTCTGTAAACCTGAAAGTTCAAGTAACCTCATCATCACGTTGATTTGTCTGTCTGTAAACCTTTCATATTTTCGTCGACTCCAAAACCATTGAGACAATTTCAATTGAACTTGGCAACCATCCTTGGGTGACGAGGAGCCAAGTATGTTCAAATGAATGATTCGCCCTTTCCAAAGGGAACATAATCAGGAAAAGGTGAAAATAGAGTTCTCAAGAATCACTGGGTCAGAAAAGTTGAACTTTTACATGAAAGGTTTCTAACATAAAGTTGATTTAAGTTTGTGTAACTCATGGTTCCTGGGAGTAATGCCACATGCAGATATATAGTAAACTATTTTAGAATCTTTTTTTAAGTTTAGAAGAAAACCGCGATTAATCGTGTTGATATGCAAGTATTCCTAGCTAGGTACTGCAGATCTAAGATTTTCAAATTACCCCATCCCCTCTCCCATGAAGTATGGAATAAAACTTGTGTGTGAGAATATAAGAGATGCACCGTTTAAAATATTTATCTGAGCAACATCAGGTCCATGATTAATCGTAGTGGTATGCAAGAGTATCTGCAGGTAGTTAAAAGTCAGGACCCAGGGTAGTTAAAATTCAAGACCTGAGGTAGCTAAAAGTTAGAACCCGTGGTAGTTAAAGTCAGGAGCCGGAGTAGTTAAAAGTCAGGACCAGGTGTAGTTAGAAGTCTGGACACGAAGTAGTTAAAAGTCAGGACCCGTGGTAGTAAAAAGTCAGGACCAGGAGTAGTTAAAAGTTAGGACAAAAGGTGGTTAAAAGTCGGGACCAAGGGTAGTTAAAAGTCAGGATCCGGGGTAGTTAAAAGCCAGGATCCGGGGTAGTTAAAAGTCAGGACCTGTGGTAGTTAAAAGTCAGGACCCGCGGTAGTTAAAAGTCAGGACCCGGGGTAGTTAAACGTCAGGACCCAAGGTAGTTAAAAGTCAGGACGAGGGGTACTTAAACGTCAGGACCCGGGGTTGTTAAAACTCAGGACCCAGGGCAGTTAAAATTGAGGACCCAGGGTAGTTAAAAGTCAGGACCTGGGACACTAAAAAGTGAGAACCATGGGTAGTTAAAAGTCAGAACCCACAGTAGTTAAAAGTCAGGACCCGGGGTAGTTAAAAGTCAGGACTCGTGGTAGTTAAAAGTCAGGATCCGTGTTAGTTGAAAGTCAGGACCCGGGGTAGTTAAAAGTCAGGAACCGGGGTAGTTAAAAGTCAGGACCCACAGTAGTTAAAAGTCAGGACCTACGGTAGTTAAAAGTCAGGACCCGCGGAATTTAAAAGTCAGGACCAGGTGTAGTTAAAAGTCAGGACCAGGAGCAGTTAAAATCAGGACCGACGGTAGCTAAAAGTCAGGACCCGGGGTACTTAAACGTCAGGACCCGGGGTTGTTCAAAGTCAGGACCCGGGGCAGTTAAAAGTCAGGACCCGGGGTAGTTAAAAGTAAGGACCCGGGGCAGTTAAAAGTCAGGATCCGGGGTAGTTAAAAGTCAGGACCCGTGGTTGTTAAAAGTCAGGACCCTGGGTAGTTAAAAGTCAGGACTAGGGGTAGTTAAAAGTCATGACCCCTGGTAGTTAAAAGTCGGGGCCAGGGGTAGTTAAAAGCCAGGATCCGGAGTAGTTAAAAGGCAAGACCTGTGGTAGTTAAAAGTGAGGACCCACAGTAGTTAAAAGTCAGGAGCCGGGGTACTTAAACGCCAGGACCCGGTGTTGTTCAAAGTCAGGACCCGGGGCAGTTAAAAGACAGGACCCGGGGTAGTTAAAAGTCAGGACCCGGGGCAGTTAAAAGTCAGGACAACTGGTAGTTAAAAGTCAGGACCCGTGGTAGAGAAAAATCTGGACCCTGGGTATTAAAAGTCAGGACTAGGGGTAGTTAAAAGTCAGGACCCGTGGTAGTTAAAAGTCAGGACCAGGGGTAGTTAAAAGCCAGGATCCGGAGCAGTTAAAAGGCAGGACCTGTGGTAGTTAAAAGTCAGGACTCGCAGTAGTTAAAAGTCAGGATCCGCGGTAGTTAAAAGTCAGGAGCCGTGTTAGCTAAAAGTCAGGACCAGGGGTAATTAAAAGTCAGAACCAGCAGTAGTTAAAAGTCAGAACCCACAGTAGTTAAAAGTCAGGAGCCGGGGTACTTAAACGCCAGGACCCGGTGTTGTTCAAAGTCAGGACCCGGGGCAGTTAAAAGACAGGACCCGGGGTAGTTAAAAGTCAGGACCTGGGGCAGTTAAAAGTCAGGACAACTGGTAGTTAAAAGTCAGGACCCGTGGTAGAGAAAAGTCTAGACCCTGGGTAGTTAAAAGTCAGGACTAGGGGTAGTTAAAAGTCAGGACCCGTGGTAGTTAAAAGTCAGGACCAGGGGTAGTTAAAAGCCAGGATCCGGAGCAGTTAAAAGGCAGGACCTGTGGTAGTTAAAAGTCAGGACTGGCAGTAGTTAAAAGTCAGGATCCGCGGTAGTTAAAAGTCAGGAGCCGTGTTAGCTAAAAGTCAGGACCAGGGGTAGTTAAAAGTCAGGACCAGCAGTAGTTAAAAGTCAGGACCCACAGTAGTTAAAAGTCAGGAGACGGGGTACTTAAACGTTAGGACCCGGGGTTGTTAAATGTCAGGACCCGGGACAGTTAAAATTGAGGACCCGGGGTAGTTAAAAGTCAGGACCTGGGACAGTTAAAAGTCAGGACCAGGGGTAGTTAAAAGTCAGGACCTGCGGTAGTTAAAAGTTTGGACCCGGGATAGTTAAAGTCAGGACTCGTGGTAGTTAAAGTCAGGAACCGTAGTTGTTAAAAGTCAGGACCCGGAGTAGTTAAAAGTCAGGACCCGGGGTAGTTAAAATTCAGGAGCCGGGGTAGTTAAAAGTCAGGATCTGCGGTAGTTAAAAGTCAGGACCTGTGGTAGTTAAAAGTCAGGACCCATGGTTGTCAAAAGTCAAGACCCGGGGTAGTTAAAAGTCAGGACCAGGGGCAGTTAAACGTCAGGACCCGAGGTTGTTAAAATTCAGGACCCGGAATAGTTAAAAATCAGGACCCGGGACAGTTAAAAGTCAGGATCTGCGGTAGTTAAATGTCAGGGCCAGGGGCATTTAAACGTCAGGACTCGGGGTTGTTAAAAGTCAGGAGCCGGGGTAGTTAAAAGCCAGGACGAGGGGTAGTTAAAAGTCAGGATCCGGGGTAGTTAAAAGTCAGGATCTGCGGTAGTTAAAAGTCAGGACCTGCGGTAGTTAAAAGTCAGGAGCCGGAGTAGTTAAAAGTCAGGAGCCGGTGTAGTTAAAAGTCAGTATTCGGGGTAGTTAAAAGTCAGGACCCGTGGTAATTAAAAGTCAGTACCAGGTGTAGTTAAAAGTCGGGAGCCGGGGTAGTTAAAAGTCAGGACCTGGCGTAGTTAAAAGTCAGAACCCGCGGTAGTTAAAAGTCAGGAGCCGGGGTAGTTAAAAATCAGGACCTGCGGTAGTTAAAAGTCAGGATCCGGGGTAGTTGAAAGTCAGAACCAGGGGTAGTTAAAAGTCAGAACCCGAGGTGGTTAAACGTCAGGAGCTGGGGCAATTAAATGTCAGGACCCGGGTTTCTTAAAAGTCAGGACCCGAGGTAGTTAAAACCCAGGATCCGGGGTAGTTAAAAGTCAGGACCTGTGGTAGTTAAAAGTCAGGACCCGCGGTAGTTAAAAGTCAGGACCCGGGGTAGTTAAAAGTCAGGATCCAAGGTAGTTAAAAGTCAGGACGAGGGGTACTTAAACGTCAGGACCCGGGGTTGTTAAAACTCAGGACCCGGGGCAGTTAAAATTGAGGACCCAGGGTAGTTAAAAGTCAGGACCTGGGACACTAAAAAGTGAGAACCAGGGGTAGTTAAAAGTCAGTACCCGCGGTAGTTAAAAGTCAGGACCCGGGGTAGTTAAAAGTCAGGACTCGTGGTAGTTAAAAGTCAGGATCCGTGTTAGTTGAAAGTCAGGACCCGGGGTAGTTAAAAGTCAGGAACCGGGGTAGTTAAAAGTCAGGACCCACAGTAGTTAAAGTCAGGACCTACGGTTGTTAAAAGTCAGGATCCACGGAAGTTAAAAGTCAGAACCAGGTGTAGTTAAAAGTCAGGACCAGGAGCAGTTAAAATCAGGACCCACGGTAGCTAAAAGTCAGGACCCGGGTTACTTAAACGTCAGGACCCGGGGTTGTTCAAAGTCAGGACCCGGGGCAGTTAAAAGTCAGGATCCGGGGTAGTTAAAAGTCAGGACCCGTGGTTGTTAAAAGTCAGGACCCTGGGTAGTTAAAAGTCAGGACTAGGGGTAGTTAAAAGTCAGGACCCGTGGTCGTTAAAAGTCAGGACCAGGGGTAGTTAAAAGCCAGGATCCGGAGTAGTTAAAAGGCAAGACCTGTGGTAGTTAAAAGTCAGGACTAGCAGTAGTTAAAAGTCAGGATCCGGAGTAGTTAAAAGGCAAGACCTGTGGTAGTTAAAAGTCAGGACCCACAGTAGTTAAAAGTCAGGACCTGCGGTAGTTAAAAGTCAGGACCCGCGGTAGTTAAAAGTCAGGACCAGGTGGAGTTAAAAGTCAGGACCAGGATTAGTTAAAATCAGGACCCACGCTAGTTAAAAGTCAGGAGCCGGGGTACTTAAACACCAGGACCCGGTGTTGTTCAAAGTCAGGACCCGGGGCAGTTAAAAGACAGGACCCGGGGTAGTTAAAAGTCAGGACCCGGGGCAGTTAAAAGTCAGGACAACTGGTAGTTAAAAGTCAGGACCCGTGGTAGAGAAAAGTCTGGACCCTGGGTAGTTAAAAGTCAGGACTAGGGGTAGTTAAAAGTCAGGATCCGCGGTAGTTAAAAGTCAGGAGCCGTGTTAGCTAAAAGTCAGGACCAGGGGTAGTTAAAAGTCAGGACCAGCAGTAGTTAAAAGTCAGGACCCACAGTAGTTAAAAGTCAGGAGCCGGGGAACTTAAACGTCAGGACCCGGGGTTGTTAAATGTCAGGACCCGGGGCAGTTAAAATTGAGGACCCGGGGTAGTTAAAAGTCAGGACCTGGGACAGTTAAAAGTCAGGACCCGAGGTGATTAAACGTCAGGAGCTGGGGCAGTTAAATGTCAGGACCCGGGTTTGTTAAAAGTCAGGACCCGAGGTAGTTAAAAGTCAGGAGCTGGGGTAGTTAAAAGCCAGGACTCGGGGTAGTTAAAAGTCAGGATCTGCGATAGTTAAAAGTCAGGACCTGCGGTAGTTAAAAGTCAGGAGACGGGGTAGTTAAAAGTCAGGATCTGCGGTAGTTAAAAGTCAGGACCTGCGGTAGTTAAAAGTCAGGAGCCGGGGTAGTTAAAAGTCAGGATCTGCGGTATTTAAATGTCAGGACAAGGGGCATTTAAACGTCAGGACTCGGGGTTGTTAAAAGTCAGGACCCGGGGTAGTTAAAACTCAGGAGCCAGGGTAGTTAAAAGCCAGGACGAGGGGTAGTTAAAAGTCAGGATCCGGGGTAGTTAAATGTCAGGATCC
Source organism: Ostrea edulis (assembly GCF_947568905.1). Taxonomy (NCBI): domain Eukaryota; kingdom Metazoa; phylum Mollusca; class Bivalvia; order Ostreida; family Ostreidae; genus Ostrea; species Ostrea edulis. Next base: position 1,459,662 of record NC_079172.1, on the reverse strand, counting down.
AGGGTAGTTGAAAGTCAGGACCCGAGGTAGTTAAACGTCAGGAGCTGGGGCAGTTAAACATCAGGATCCGGGGTTGTTAAAAGTCAGGACCCGAGGTAGTTAAAAGTCAGGAGCTGGGGTAGTTAAAAGCCAGAACTCGGGGTAGTTAAAAATCAGGATCTGCGGTAGTTAAAGGTCAGGACCTGCGGTAGTTAAAAGTCAGGAGACGGGGTAGTTAAAAGTCAGGACCTGCGGTAGTTAAAAGTCAGGAGCCGGGGTAGTTAAAAGTCAAGATCTGCGGTAGTTAAAAGTCAGGAGCCGGGGTTGTTAAAAGTCAGGACCAGTGGCAGTCAAACGTCAGGACCCGGGGTTGTTAAAAATTCGGACCTAGGGCAGTTAAAAGTCACGACCGAGGGCATTTAAAGGTCAGAACCCGCGGTACTTAAAAATCAGAATCTGCCGTAGTTAAAAGGCAGGACCTGTAGTAGTTAAATGTCAGGAGTCGGGGTAGTTAAAAGTCAGGATCCGTGTTAGTTGAAAGTCAGGACCCGGGGTAGTTAAAAGTCAGGAACCGGGGTAGTTAAAAGTCAGGACCCACAGTAGTTAAAAGTCAGGACCTACGGTAGTTAAAAGTCAGGACCCGCGGAAGTTAAAAGTCAGGACCAGGTGTAGTTAAAAGTCAGGACCAGGAGCAGTTAAAATCAGGACCCACGGTAGCTAAAAGTCAGGACCCAGGGTACTTAAACGTCAGGACCCGGGGTTGTTCAAAGTCAGGACCCGGGGCAGTTAAAAGTCAGGACCCGGGGTAGTTAAAAGTCAGGACCCGGGGCAGTTAAAAGTCAGGATCCGGGGTAGTTAAAAGTCAGGACCCGTGGTTGTTAAAAGTCAGGACCCTGGGTAGTTAAAAGTCAGGACTAGGGGTAGTTAAAAGTCATGACCCGTGGTCGTTAAAAGTCAGGACCAGGGGTAGTTAAAAGCCAGGATCTGGAGTAGTTAAAAGGCAAGACATGTGGTAGTTAAAAGTAAGGACCCACAGTAGTTAAAAGTCAGGACCTGCGGTAGTTAAAAGTCAGGACCCGCGGTAGTTAAAAGTCAGGACCAGGTGTAGTTAAAAGTCAGGACCAGGATTAGTTAAAATCAGGACCCACGCTAGTTAAAAGTCAGGAGCCGGGGTACTTAAACGCCAGGACCCGGTGTTGTTCAAAGTCAGGACCCGGGGCAGTTAAAAGACAGGACCCGGGGTAGTTAAAAGTCAGGAGTCGGGGCAGTTAAAAGTCAGGACAACTGGTAGTTAAAAGTCAGGACCCGTGGTAAAGAAAAGTCTGGACCCTGGGTAGTTAAAAGTCAGGACTAGGGGTAGTTAAAAGTCAGGATCCGCGGTAGTTAAAAGTCAGGAGCCGTGTTAGGTAAAAGTCAGGACCAGGGGTAGTTAAAAGTCAGGACCAGCAGTAGTTAAAAGTCAGGACCCACAGTAGTTAAAAGTCAGGAGCCGGGGTACTTAAACGTCAGGACCCAGGGTTGTTAAATGTCAGGACCCGGGACATTTAAACGTCAGGACTCGGGGTTGTTAAAAGTCAGGAGCCAGGGTAGTTAAAAGCCAGGACGAGGGGTAGTTAAAAGTCAGGATCCGGGGTAGTTAAAAGTCAGGATCTGCGGTAGTTAAAAGTCAGGACCTGCGGTAGTTAAAAGTCAGGAGCCGGGGTAGTTATAAGTCAGGATCTGCGGTAGTTAAATGTCAGGACCAGGGGCATTTAAACGTCAGGACTCGGGGTTGTTAAAAGTCAGGAGCCGGGGTAGTTAAAAGCCAGGACGAGGCGTAGTTAAAAGTCAGGATCCGGGGTAGTTAAAAGTCAGGATCTGCGGTAGTTAAAAGTCAGGACCTGCGGTAGTTAAAATTCAGGAGCCGGAGTAGTTAAAAGTCAGGAGCCGGTGTAGTTAAAAGTCAGTATCCAGGGTAGTTAAAAGTCAGGACCCGTGGTAATTAAAAGTCAGTACCAGGGGTAGTTAAAAGTCGGGAGCCGGGGTAGTTAAAAGTCAGGACCTGGCGTAGTTAAAAGTCAGAACCCGCGGTAGTTAAAAGTCAGGAGCCGGGGTAGTTAAAAGTCAGGATCTGGGGTAGTTGAAAGTCAGGACCAGGGGTAGTTGAAAGTCAGGACCCGAGGTAGTTAAACGTCAGGCGCTGGGGAAGTTAAACGTAAGGACCCGGGTTTGTTAAAAGTCAGGACCCGAGGTAGTTAAAAGTGAGGAGCTGGGGTAGTTAAAAGCCAGGACTCGGGGTAGTTAAAAGTCAGGATCTGCGGTAGTTAAAAGTCAGGAGCCGGAGTAGTTAAAATTCAGGATTTGCGGTAGTTAAAAGTCAGGACCTGCGGTAGTTAAAAGTCAGGAGCCGGGGTAGTTAAAAGTCAGGATCTGCGGTAGTTAAATGTCAGGACCAGGGGCATTTAAACGTCAGGACTTGGGGTTGTTAAAAGTCAGGACCCGGGGTAGTTAAAAGCCAGGACGAGGGGTAATCAAAAGTAAGGATCCGGGGTAGTTAAAAGTCAGGATCCAGGGTAGTTGAAAGTCAGGACCCGAGGTAGTTAAACGTCAGGAGCTGGGGCAGTTAAACGTCAGGATCCGGGGTTGTTAAAAGTCAGGACCCAAGGTAGTTAAAAGTCAGGAGCTGGGGTAGTTAAAAGGCAGGACGAGGGGTAGTTAAAAGTCAGGAGCCGGGGTAGTTAAAAGCCAGGACGAGGGGTAGTTAAAAGTCAGGATCTGCGGTAGTTAAAAGTCAGGATCTGCGGTAGTTAAAAGTCAGGACCTGCGGTAATTAAAAGTCAGGAGCCGGGGTAGTTAAAAGTCAGGATCTGCGGTAGTTAAAAGTCAGGACCTGCGGTAGTTAAAAGTCAGGAGCCGGGGTAGTTAAAATTCAGGACCCGTGGTAATTAAAAGCCAGGACCAAGGGTAGTTAAAAGTCAGGAGCCGGGGTAGTTAAAAGTCAGGAACCGGGTAGTTAAAAGTGAGAACCCGCGGTAGTTAAAAGTCAGGACCCGGGGTAGTTAAAAGTCAGGACCCGTGGTAATTAAAAATCAGTACCAGGGGTAGTTAAAAGTCAGGAGCCGGGGTAGTTAAAAGTTAGAACCCGCGGTAGTTAAAAGTCAGGAGCCGGGGTAGTTAAAAGTCAGGATCCAGGGTAGTTAAACGTCAAGACCAGGGGTAGTTAAGCATAAGGACCAGGGGCAGTTAAAAGTCAGAACCCGCGGTACTTAAAAGTCAGGATCTGCAGTAGTTAAAAGTCAGGACCTGGGGTAGTTAAAAGTCAGGAGCCGGGGTAGGTAAAAGTCAGGAGCCGGGGTAGTTAAAAGTCAGGACCAGGGGTAGTTAAAAGTCAGGATCCGGGGTAGTTAAAAGTCAGGAGCCGGGGTAGTTAAAAGCCAGGACGAGGGGTAGTTAAAAGTCAGGATCTGCGGTAGTTAAAAGTCAGGATCTGCGGTAGTTAAAAGTCAGGACCTGCGGTAATTAAAAGTCAGGAGCCGGGGTAGTTAAAAGTCAGGATCTGCGGTAGTTAAAAGTCAGGACCTGCGGTAGTTAAAAGTCAGGAGACGGGGTAGTTAAAAGTCAGGAGCCGGGGTAGTTAAAAGTCAGGACCTGCGGTAGTTAAAAGTCAGGACCAGGGGTAGTTGAACGTCAGGATCCGGGGTTGTTAAAAGTCAGGACTCGGGGTAGTTAAAAGTCAGGACCTGCGGTAGTTAAAAGTCAGGACCTGGGGTAGTTAAAAGTCAGGAACCGGGGTAGTTAAAAGTCAGGACTAGGAGTAGTTAAACGTCAGGTTCCGGGGTTGTTAAAACTCAGGACCCGGGGCAGTTAAAAGTTAGGACCCGGGGTAGTTAAAAGTCAGGACCCGGGACAGTTAAAAGTGAGGACCCGAGGTAGTTAAAAGTCAGGATCCGGGGTAGTTAAAAATCAGGACCCGTGGTAATTAAAAGTCCGGAGCCGTGGTAGTTATAAATCAGGATCCGGGGTAGTTTAAAGTCAGGACCAGGGGTAGTTAAACGTCAGGACCAGGGGCAGTTAAAAGTCAGCACCCCGTGGTAGTTAAAAGTCAGGACCAGGGGTAGTTAAAAGTCAGGAGCTGGGGTAGTTAAAAGTCGGGACCCGGGGCAGTTAAAAGTCAGGACATGGGGTAGTTAAAAGTCAGGAGGTTGATGGTGAGTCTACAATAGAAGATGAGAGTTTTTGATGTGAATGTTTAGGAAACTTCTATCAAGTGAACTATGACGTAATAGTAACATTGCATTCGCTGCTGGATGGAGGCGCTACAGTGCTTTTAAGCACAGGTGCTTGTGGACAGAACTTCCGGTAACCCCCTTCTTGTATTTTCAAATGTTCAATTCCTTGGGTATTTCGGACGTATTTTTGATCAAATATGTAACTTCAGAGTTTATATATTTCAATGGAATACACAAATCTCGCATAGAAACCGTTTTTAAAAATGTCATATCACCGATCATAATATTAGTTTGATGTAACGGTATATATGCGTTTAAGTGCGGGATTTTGAGGTAACGGTATATAGAGTGAGGGAAGGCGAAGATAAGGTAAAATATGCGTTAAGAGTAAAAATTTTCCTAAATTATTCACGATTGTGAATAAAAATGTTTACGTTGAAAGAGAGATAACTCTTGCAGCAGCTCGTGAAACACTGAACAGCAGTTGAATGGCATTGATATTAGAATGTTTAAAAGGTGCGTTCTTTTGTTTCTGCATGAAATATATTCTGTAGATGGCCTTGATATACTTTTAAAATTTCTGTCCAGTATTCCGTGCGTTGTAAATTACAATGGACTTTGTGAATGTCACGGGTTTCTGTTTTAGGAATTTCAGGGTACACTTTGTACGTCGCCGTCTGATTCCGTATATTCTCTGTCTGATCAACACGCCGGGTGTTTGGATCCTAAAAACCGGGCCTGACACTAAGAACTCGCGGGTCAAAGATTTCAAAAACCGTTTTGGAATATGTACATGGTATTCACGGAAATAAAGAAACTGAAACACTAAAATATAAAAAAAATTATGTACTCTCAGCGATCGTACTCCGGGTCCACAACAGGAATACACCAGACAATCGTCCTAGCTACATATGTATAATCTGGCTTTGTTTTAACCATGTTTGGAGTTTTACAAGCCAACATGAAATGTACAAGACCGTTTTATTATCAGAAGTTTCCGAGAAATCAACGAGTTCTTCACTTTATACACCTACATCTACTGAAGGACAGCGAGATCCAATTCTATTTTTGTTTATGCACTTCAAAAAATATTAGCCTTTGACTTGATCTCTCTCTCTCTCTCTCTCTCTCTCTCTCTCTCTCTGAACGATGAAACCTATTTAGTGAGGATGTTTTTCTTGGTCCTCATAGTTTAAATCTGTCCCCACAACTTCTGTCCATTGGTTGAAATTTTCCCTCACTTTACACGTTTTACCCTCTCTTTCGTTCTCTCTCTCTCTCCCTCTGTGTCTCTCTCTCTCTCTGTCTCTCTCTCTCACAAAAATACAATTCTTTTTTTTAAATCTCTACATTATTTGACATACTGACGTTACTCGTGTATACTACATGTACGTAATCTCAGCTAAGATCTAATTTATCAAATTACTGATACATAGTACCTCCACATACCTACATGTATATCGCTAATTTAAAAAAACCACCATAGGAACTTTTCAATTTCAGTAGAAGAAATATTGCTCCATGGAAGTCACCATTTGAACGGAAAATTTAGTGATAGTTTATTTTATGGAGTTTACATATTTAGACGGAAAGTAATGCAGCATTAATTTTGATAGAATTAGTTTAATTGTCATCTCACTTACAGCAGTGTCACATAAGTGCACATTAATTGCTAGAACCGGCCGCAGCTGAAAGTAAATTTCAAGACATGGATTAAGAAGGACTACTCCGAGATTTGTTGAAGGTGTCAGTCCAAATGTTCAACCGAGCCGATTCTAAGCCAAGATTAGTATACGACGCAATTTATAACTACCCCCCCCCCTCCCCCCGCGCTACATTAAAATGATTATTTCCCTTACCATCAGTAATCTTGATAAATATATCAACAATAGATTGAAATCATCAAATAAAATAATCAAAATGAATAAAACTGAAATTTGTTCACGGTACAAAAATCCGATTCAATTTTTCAACAGCTGGTAACACGATCTAGGGACAGGTAGCTGGCAGTTCGCCCGCGGTTTACCTCATTTGGGAGTTTTCCCGCTGTGGAAACCTGGTAAACAGTGGTTGTCCGTAGTATAGTCCCTGAATCTGTGTCTTCGCTACAAATAAATCTGTCAAATTGCTCATTTTTCTGAATTTTTTGTCTTACACCCATTGTTATAATATTAATGAAATCAACAATTTTCACTTTATGAAGGGACACGTCAATTCCCATTTAATTTCGTTAAGTGCGGGATTGCGAGATAAAGGTATACATGCGGCGAAGATAAGATAAGGGAGGAAGAGTTTCCTAAATCAATCATGATTGTAAACAACACTTGACATGTAATTTTCCTAAATCAATCATAATTGAAAAAGTCATCTGACATGTAATTTATCATTGAAAATTTATGTTTTAATAAAAATATTTACGTGGAAAGAGAGATAACTCTTGCTGCAGCTCATGGCATTCGATTGGCTTTTATCTCATAATCATATATCTTTATAACAACGGATTAAAGAAAGTGGGCACACTAGAGCGCGGGTTCCCTTCTGTTTAGTGACACTACGATGTCAATCTATAACATAATCGATAATTTTGACTATATATCTAAATATAGAAACAATCTTCCCATTAAAACTTCACTCCTTACACCGTTACACGTGCATGTGAAATATAGCATTTACTTGTACCGACCGACTGACATGCGTCGATGATGAAGGAGTTCGTACAAAAATAAAGAAGTCTGCGTGTGATAATCGGATATAGAATTTCTAATAAAATTTATTGTTCATACCTGACCCGACTACTCCAATCTGCTTCCTTTGTACTCAAACGTCCTAACACAAAGTTGGAAAGGTCCCGCATTGGGGAATACTCACCATGGCGATAGGATATGGGGTACTGTAGAATCATTTAAATTCGCGGGGACCAATTTTTCGTGGATTGCTGAATTTTTACGGGTTCATGGCGACGTAATTTCATAGATTGATGTATTTGTAAGAAAGATAACTCTGGAATGTAATTATGATTTTTTATTCGTTGAGGATGTAAATTCATGGTTGAGGGGTACCCACGAATTCCACAAAAATTGATCCACCACAAATTCTAATGATTCCACAGTACTTAGAATAATCTAACTGTGTCTCGGGACACGTCTTCACCACTGGGTCCGTAGGACAAATTATTATTTTAACGATAGGACATTCTATCTAGGGGGTGGGGGTAGCTGCAAAGGTTTGGTAAAGTAAACATATTTAACCCTAAAATAAAACTCAAAACAACGAGTTTAACTAAATCCAAAGCTTAAAATCTTTAATAAAGTGTGTGTGTGTTGGGGGGGGGGGGGGTGGATTCAATTCATCAGTTCAAACTTACATTTCATATTTTTAATTGTCCTAACATAGCATTGTATGGATGGACAAGTTGACATACAGCGGTCAGTTTTAATTGTCCTAACATAGCATTGTATGGATGGACAAGTTGACATACAGCGGTCAGTTTTAATTGTTCTAGCATAACATTGTATGGATGGAGAAGTTGACATACAGCGGTCAGTTTTAATTGTCATCACAAAGCTGGTTAGACAAAACTGGAAATCAATGAAATGTAAGAGCAGCCAAATTCATATGTTTCATGCAGAAATTGGTACCAGAAATATTGTAATTATCAAAACAGCATTAGATACTAAAACCTTGATGATTTTTTTTAAAATACCATTTTATTGCCTAGCGGTTTTTTCTTTCTTTCTTTTGTAAATTGTGTTTGGAACGTCACGTGATCATAAATATTTTTTTTTTAAAGGAGATTTTACTGTCCGACTCCGTGATTAAATAAATAGATAGTAAAATGGACTACATTTTAATCCGATCAGTGATTTTATAATTTTTAGAAAGTATATAACTCATATAACTTGTTGTGAAAAACACAACCACGATTATCCCAGCAATAATATAAATCCATATCACATAGGGGCGAATCCAGGAATGTGCGGTTTGGGGGCGCAACTTTATGAGGCAGGGATGGGGGCACATTGAGGCCCTCAGTGGGTCCAGTGAGGCCCAGGGTACGAAGCCCGTGGAAGCTCTTGGATTCTACAGATTTTATAGAGCTTAAATTATGTCTCCTACGTAGTCATATTTACCATTTTCTGTCATTTTTGATAGAAATCAATGAAATAACGCAAATGTTAAGGGTTTTTGAAAAAAAATGTATATTTTCCCAATAAAAGTAATTCAATAAATTAAAAGATTTTGTCATTCATTGCGAGTGAAAGAAATTATTGCCTCTTTTTTTTTCTTTACATTTTTCTAATCAAGGGACCACGATTTACCTTAAATTTGAAAATTTTAAGGGCGGTGGTGGTGCTAAATCCCTGTCCTTAACGATTTGCTATATAATGCATTTGGTCTCCCTGATAAAAGGTATATATTAAGCATTTAGAATTTGGTTGCTGTGTATCTTGTTGTCTATAATTATTTGGATAAAAACAGAAAACATTTTTACAAGTTGTGTGTCAGAAAAATATAAAGCCCGACACCACACCTCGTTTGCAGTTCAAGAAAACAAAACACTTAACCTTGCTGTGATTCATTCTGAGAATAGGTACAGTGTAGTTTTATGTTGTTTATTCAGCACATGTACATGTAATATCAGTGATTTATTTTGGAGTGCGTCCTGTATAAATTACGCATTAACTGTGTATCCCAATGGATGCATAATGATTTGGAATTTTGTATTAAACAGGGTATCATTTGATTTGGGAATAATGATATTTCTGGAAAAACTACTAACTTTCTATTTCAGCCTTAGTGACTGGTTAGTTAGTAGCTAAGTATATCAATTATAATTTTTTCTTGTAGTGTAGAGTACATTTATGTAAGTATATTTCTATGTATGTATATACCTAATAAACATTTATTCAGTTATTTATTTTATCTTATCACCTGGTGTCGCTGTTTCTGTCCGAGGATGGAATATATGCAAATATGTGACGAGGATGTGACTTACCATCTGTCCAACAAACGTTTGAATTATTACCATGTTTAGACTTATCTTTCTTATGCTAGTGCTCAGCGTTTTGAATTCCTTATTATTGCTTGGTACATTTATCATATAATACCGAAGGTTGACGGAATATTGTAAATTCTTTGCAGTCCTATCTTATATATTTTAATACGTACAATCGCTCTCAAACAGTATTTTCAATCAAATAGAACTGTATAATTAGATATGAATTGGAGTTCTGAGTATGTCTTTTCTGTGTCTGGATATTTTTCATGATGTTAAGAAAGAAATTGTTTTAAGGAAAGAAAGAATGTGCGCGTTCTATATAAAAAGAAAAAAAAAATGTTTCGTACATTGAATTGAATGTAAATTAAACTATGCAAATTGATCTGTTCTTAAATTGTTGCATTTAAATACATTATATACACTTTTTGCGTAAATTGTATCTTGACATATTTGATATCCTACACTAGGACTCTATAATGGTCTACCAAAATTTCGCAATTCGGTGAATTCTTGTATTATTGTTTTAATAATGATGCACCATATGTAGATGCACAAAAATATTAATCAGAGGTACATAAAAATAATCTTTTCAGCGAACTTATTTCATTTACTGCGAATTAAAACAAAAAGTCCAATACGCTACGAGGGAAAATAGCATAAAATCATCCCCATAAATTGTGAAGTCGCCATGGTTACTACTAGCACAATCTATATCAGAGATATGAATCTATTGTTTTATGATTTTTTTTTTTACGAATAAATCTGATCAATGTCATTCATAAATGGATTGTGTTCTTTGTTGCGAAATACAATCGGCTACGTTTTCGTTAAAAATCGGGTATCGTAAAAGTTTCCAGCATTCTGATTCTTTATATCTCATACAAGGAGTACATTTGTTTTTGGGATGACATGTGGATGAAATTGGCGGCAAGATAAAGATAACCAACGCAGTGAAATGATCCCCAGACAATTGTGTTGTACAAGTGAAATGTAATCATTTACCAATTACAACAGTATACAGGAAAGTAAATCAACGTAAAATGTAATCATTTACCAATTCCAACAGTATACAGGAAAGTGAATCAACGTGAAATGTAATCATTTACCAATTACAACAGTATATAGGAAAGTGAATCAACGTAAAATGTTTCTATTTAACACCCATAATTTTGTATCACTATCACCGTCTTTGAAATACATAATTTACATACTTAGTCATTAATGCATGGTTCATGTGGTGTTCCCGAGATCGCAATACCCGTATCAACTACCACCATACAAAATAAAAACACCGCACGTATTCACATCCACTGAAAAAAAAATGAATATCAAAGTGGAAACTTGATAAGTACATAAAATTTCTACTACTAGATGTATTCCGTTCAAAAGCACCATTTATTTATTTCAACAGTAGTTATAAAAAAAAAGAAGAAGAAGGAATTGGTTGGGAGTTTAATAAACTTCTTAAATTCAAGATTTGATCGTAGATTTAAAGATAAATATTCGTCCTATCAAACTTCTTCACTTAAGCTACGGTGGAATATCGTGACTTTACGACAGCCTATGGGATATATTGTGTGTCCAGGGGTCCGTGTTTGTCCAACTGTCTATTTTGTATTGCTTATAGAAGTTGTGAGATTGATCGATGTTCGTTACATACAGAATTCTAAAGTCAGTATTTTTCGTAGAAGTTTAGTAAAACCTGCGCCAGATCTTATAAAGACTTAAAAACAGTTTGATAGTTCTTGGTTGTGGCACTTACAACAACAATCAATCAGTGTATGGAATTCTTGGATTACTAGTTAAGTGATTTAACACTGACCATGAGCTAACTACATGTAATACAACATAACAGTTAAACCGGATATCATACAAGAATTCTTCATATCGAGGAGGCGAAACACAGTTTCAGAAATAAATGGTAAAACATCGCCAATAGTCTCATGCTATACTGAAAGGAAAAACAACAAAGAACATGTGCTCAATTCAAATCCAAAATTTCTTTCCACCTACTGCTTATCAATCACCATCAACTCCAGTTTTAGACAATACAAACGTTTCCAGAACAGGATAAGATTATAGTTTTAGTATTCAGTTACGTAAGTCTTGGTAACAATAAAAAATACCCTGTAAACTGTTCAAGACAATGGACAGGTAATGTCTGTAGACTCATGCCTTGTAACTCAAGATTATCTGACAATGTGTGAATTTTGGAACGTACATCGCACAATACAAAGTGCATGTGAAAAGTGAAGATAACAAACAGTGACTAATCCCAGAATTCCTATAAGGAATACAAAATAAAAGTTGGGCAAACATGGACTCCTGGACATATTAGAAGTGCGATCAGGTGCCTAGCAGAAGTAAACACCCCTAGCCAGCCCGTCACACCACCTTAAGGCATATGTCTTGATCAGTTAAACGGAGTAATCCTAGTCAAAAGCAAAGACAAAACAGTGTGTCAATAACTGCTTAACAAACAGCGCGTGGTTGTTCTTCATTACTAAATCACTGGTATCTCATAAGATCAAATGATATATATGCTGAACGAACCATGTACAAGAAATCATATAGAAACATGGTCATGTCCCTGTGAAATTAAATATATGATGCATATAACGATAGTGAAATATGTAGGTTATGTACTGGTCAAAGACAATCGCAATGCTAAGCTTGATCTTCCACGATACTGAGTAGATATTTCCAGGTAACCAGTCATGTGAGTTGTGAACTTTGTCCCTGTGACTTGCGGATCATTCATAGGAGTTATGAGATTGATCACTGTTCGTTATCTTCACCTTGCATTATTACTTTAGGGTCACTTATGTACCAAATCAAATATCTCCAAAGATATTGAGCGAGTGATATTTTTTTATGTTCAGACTATCTTGACCTTTAATATTGTGACCTCCAAAAATGAATAGGGGTAATTTACTTATCAGTATTACCAGTATACCAATTTCGTTCGATGTCTTCTGTGCAAAGGCTTCTCGACATATTGATCAGAAAATATACTTACTTTGTCCAGTCTGACCTTTGACCTTGTGACTTCAAACATCAGTTGGTACATCTACCTATCTAGCAATATACAAGAGTTATCACGTTTGATGTTTATCAAACAAAAGGGTTTTAAAGATATTGACCAGATATTATCTTACTTTGCCTAGTTTAGCTCTTAACCTTCACTTCTGTGGCCTGAAGATCAAAAATGGCATTCACCTTTTAGAAGGAAACTAGAGTACCGAGATTGATTTATGTCAATGATGTCTCGTCAAACTACAAACGTTTAACATTTAGAATGAGCTCTCCCGGCAAAAAGGTGAAAGTAACAGGCCTTTAAGAACAGAACTGAAATTCTATACTTACCTCGAATAAAAATCCTAAACAGACAAATACGTTTTCTTTAAAAAGGTAATTGGTGGATTGAAACCAATATCTGTTGAAAGAAATAACCTTATATTACTTGTAGGAGTTATGAGATTGATCACTGTTCGTTATCTTCACCTTGCATTGGTTAGAAAAGAGAATTGAAAAAGGTGGCGAACAGTGAATTTCCGAAAGGGCGATGTGGAAGTCAACTTTCTATTTGTACAGAGTTTGAATGTTTTCAACCTTATCATCTATATATGCCAGCAATGCTTTGTAAATTTGTGGCGAAAATGAAGGTGCCCGGAACCCCGTCAGCTCTAAATCGGCCACTGGACAATATATCTGTTTTAAAAAATTAGAATATCGTTCTGTATAATTTTTGCAATATATACTGCATTGTAACCCTTACAAACTGAAAAACCATGTCTATGATTACAAATAATATAAAAAAGAACGCTTTTGAGCAACGGCAAATGAAAGTTGCCTAAACGGATGTTAAAGGCCTGTATCGGAGGAGGGATATAGTGGTAGATTTGATTTTATGAACCACATTCAGATAGCAGAGAGTTATTGATAAATATCATAATATTGACTCAAGTTCATCACCAGAATCTTGAAAGAAGGTATGCTCTTCTTGTAAGTTTGCATCTTCGGGAACAGAATAAATTTCCTGTCAACATTCTGCTAAGCTGTATTTTACAGTGAAATTCACAATTGACAGCCAGTGGGCGTGATTTACTTTGTTATTGTTTACACCTGATGATACCTGAACAGCTCGTCCATGGTTACATACAGAGTTAGCTATGTTTGACATACTTAATATCAGCCTCCAAAAGATAAACTGAAAATACAATTTTGTTTTCTATTTGCATTGATTGTGAAATCATCCCTTTGTACATTTCATAATGCTGAGTGTTCAAAATCCTTACACTGGGGTCACTGACTGTCAACTATGAAATAAAAGATTAATCCTCAAATAAATACTCCAACAAATGACCCATGTTTTGCCCATCTTTCGGATTTGGTAGCATTGTTCTCACAAAAATTCAATCTACACATATGCATAGGTAAAATGTCCGTGCCATTGATGCCCTGGGTGAAAATATTCCGCCTTGAAGCTTGGAAGTTATATTTTTTCTCGACATATTGTTGAACACTCCATCTCCATGTTGTAAAATCATTCTCCAAAGCCTGTCATGTATCTTTCTTCCCTAGTTTTGAGTCCCGGAATGAGGTGGTGTAAATGGCTCAATTTCCCGCCGTAATTGCCATGTGTTTCTAACCGTGATGCATGCATAGTTTGCATAGGCTGAATGTGCAATCTTCTTTGCTACTCGATGTCTTAAAGGATGATAAACTTTTTTTCATCATCATTATTGACACTGCATTAAATTCCCAAATACCCAGTAGATTGCATGTCTGTTTGCACCTCTTTGTCCGCGCATTGTGGTGGTCACCTGTTTAAATGGTTTTGTATCGCCAAATGTATCTTCCTGTGAGTGTAATGGGTCAATCTGAGGGCGAAAACTCAAATAATGTAAAACTTATACGGTAGCAATTTTGATGCACCAGATGCGCATTTCGACAAATTATGTCTCTTCAGTGATGCTCAACCGAAATGTTTGAAATCCGAAATAACAATGACGTTCTAGAGCTATTATAGGCAAAAACAGTGTGCCCAAAAAGTGGAGTCAAATTCGTTTAAGGATAAGAGCTATGCGTGAGGGAGATAATCCTTAATTTTGAAATGAATTTCTACATTTTATAACCAATTAAATATACATCCGTATTTTCAAGCTAGTAACAAAGTACTTAGCTACTGGGCTGTAGAGATATATAAGTTATAAAAGCTATACAGGTTTTAAGACGTATGTTTCAATGTATTTCACTTATATCCAAAATTTATTTCTGCTTATCCTAATTTTGCTTAGAAAAGACCACAAAACGTTCTCTAAATGATTGGTGAGTAGGTAGTATTATAAATTATAATTGATGTGGAGATGTGAAGTCTAATCAACCTCTTACATGATAGCATGGGTGATAGGAGAGTGGTTTATTACTTCATGAAATTTGGCTCATGGACCAAAATACCGGTAAGGAGAATTTGGTTAGGATTACTTTTATTAATGTCATTTCACTGAAGAGTCACACCTTTAGCTGAGTAGCACACATATTAATGTCATTTCACTGAAGATTCACACCTTTAGCTGAGTAGCACACATATTAATGCCATTTCACTGAAGAGTCACACCTTTAGCTGAGTAGCACACGTTCTTTAGCCCCTTAGTTATCGGCATGCTGGAATTTATTTTTAACTTAGCTTCTGTAATAAACACCGCTCAGCACCACATTTGCTTAGTTGCACTACCAATGGATGTTCAAGTAGGTCTTGATCGGCCATTAAGGTTTGTTTGACAAATTGACAATGCGTTGAGAGCATTTTATTTTGGATTGCATCAAATCTCAGTAAAAAAGGGATTCAAGAATCGAGATACCCTTAAAGTAAACTATGCAATAACAGTCATTTTTATACGCTTTTAGGAATTTCTAAGTTTTCAGAACAACAAATATGAAGAGTACAATCCATTGTATTTCTCTAACAGTAGTACGGAAAACAGTCTGGTTTTTTAAAATATAAATACAATATTGTTTTTACAGAACGTTGACAGTGTGGATAATCTTCAAGATCAACACCAGGTTGATTTCACGGCAATGTTAAGGGTATTAACGTTTTGCTTGTGGAATTTAAGATCAGTTTGTATAAGACAAGGGTTGCGATTTATGTGCCAGCCTTGAATCCGAGAGCCCCCCCCCCCCCCCCCCCCCCCGTAACACGATGTGTCCACGGAGTGTCACGGTGTATTTTCACGGTGTCACACGGAGGATAACATTTCAAAATACTAATAAAATATTAATTATTCAAATCAAAACATGTATTCCATGGCCGATTTTAAAGTGTTCAAATATTGATTTGATTTAAATGAAGATTTCTATTTTATAGATATTTGAATAATTTGTAAACTGTGGAGTAAGTCCTTTTCATATCAACTATTGTTCTTATTGTTATGATTTGTTTCTTTGATTGAGGGCATCGTTCATTGCACCAAGACCATGTTCGAAAGTTCTAAACTACCGAGACAGACCGGTTTTTATCAATACCGACGTTTCCAAAGCTCCGAACAACCGATTAAGGACGTTTTGTTTTTATTGTACGGTTTCCTATGAAAAAGACACATACGTGATACTTACATCACCTAGAGAACTCGCACTATTGGACGGAGAGTGTGCTGTCTACTGTCACTGTGTTGTTGACGCTGCTAAGCTCTCATGATTACTTCTATTTTTAATGTTGGCACAAAAAATCATGTTGGTGCTGAGAAATGCTGATGATTACTGATACATTTAAATACTGCGATGTTTGTGTTTCTTTAATTCGTAAGTATCCATATCGGTGTATCAAGTATGCACTTATTTCAATAAATACACGAGGTACGAACTGTCAGCTGTGTGCAGTGCTGGTTTATAGATATAAACGCGGTTTGGATTGGTCTCTTTGCAGGAGGTGTGAAAATCGGCCGTGGACATTATAAACCAGGTTATTTAAGGTGGTGTTAAATTTTTTTCCTAAAACAGTTTTTCATGATATGTATATTGTTTTTTAACGCATTGAGAGAATTACAAAGGTACCAAACACGATCTATGTTCTGTGAAAACCTGGTGTTGAACATCTCCATGTTAATCCCCTTCCTTAATTTCTTTAATAACATATTCTTGAATTCATTGTTTACTAATTCTAAGGAGTAATGCAGGTAATTCGTGTTTTGAAATGTGAATTAGTATTCAGTGAATGAAAAGCATCCAGATTCTGATTACCATCTCTCTCTCTCTCTCTCTCTCTCTCTCTCTTTCTCTCTCTCTCCCTCTCTCTTTCTCTCTCTCTCTCTCTCAAACAAACAAACAAACAAACAAAGGAACAAAAGCGGTGTTTAAGGCACAGTATTTCTTCATTATATTGTTTAGTATGCATCTAACCAAATGATTAAAACGAACGTGATTCAATATATAAATTAAAGTCTATGATTAACAAATATGAACTGATTTATAACCGTCATTTGATTTATAACCGTCATTTGTAGCATATCAATAGAAGCAACAATCCAAACCATCAAAGGATATTTTTTGTTTAAAAATCATGAAATACATTTGACCGACACTTAATATTTTGATAGAGATTCTCATTTAAAAAAAATAATTGATAGTGTCTGGACAATGATCTGTATATAATTTGTATATTCCATGCAAATTCTGAGGGTGTTTGCCACAATATAACTTCGTTAATCCGTGTATTTGAAATTAATAGAATGTTTGACTCCTTGCGGAAAGTTTGAAATGGGTCGGCGCGAGATACACGTGATCTAGATCTGCTACTGCGCGGACACAATATGTTTTAAGTCAAACATCAAATATCCGCGACCCCCACTAGTTCTATTGTGGCAAAATGAAAAACAAAAACAACCTTGAATTTGCATGGAATACGCAAGGTGTACATATATTGTAACGGCACTCTATTGCCGTCAATCTATCATGAGTTCGAAAAGAACCCCTTTGCTTAATAAAAGTATAATTATCCTCAATCACTGATTGGATATATATCTATTGATTTGAATGTCCCTACCTTGGGTTGAAATCAAGAAGTAAATCAATAATAAATGGAAGTCAAGACTTTAAGAAAGTAAATAATATGTTTCCTTAACTAAATAGACTAGTACCAGGAACAGATTGGCTCTATTCGGGCCACTATTCCCAGCACTAGCTATTTCCCTGACTTACTGTCAGTGCTATGGTCGGTCACAATGGACAACCACTCCGGAAAACAATAAGGCGAGCAAACAACCAAAACAGCTTCAGCTCTATTCGGGCCACTGAGTTGATTGTCTACTTACCTTTCCTCATTCTAAAACCTTTATTTAACCTTACTTCTTATTTAGCTCCCTCTCGGTACGATCAGCTCACAAGAAAGACACAGAATCACAGCACCCCGGGTTTATATACACTCAGGCTGTTCTAATTATGAGGGGTGTCAGGTCATTCCATGTTATCCTGACAAATATAGTCATTAAAACGTTTGATTGTATAAAACAAAACCATTACAGTGCCTATGAACAAAATTGACATGCTTTTTTTTAATCAAGCCCCGCTACCCCCACCCCACTCACTCCGTCCCTCTAGATCCGCCACTGGTGTACAACAATATGCAATCAAGAGAGTAATTCACTTTTTTGTATAGAAATATAATCAAGTGGCGTAGCGACCTTTACACAACAGCACACATGAATACACAGTATCTTCATTGTTCATCTTTCATAGATCCTTTTTGTTTTTAGAATTTTAATGTCAAACTTCATACTATCAATTCAAAGCAATATCAAATCATTTAAAAAAGTCAAACTAAAACCCGATAAAGTTTCTGAGGTCAGTATTTAACTCAATTTGTGGGGAAAAAAGATGTCATACAGAAAATTGAGACGGACTGTTTGATCTTCGTTCGAGGTAATTTGGTCGATAATTATCTAAATTATGTTGCTAAAAGGAGAATGAGATATTTTTATTTTCTAATTTGCGTAGATATTATTTATTTTTTGGGTGTTTTTTTTTTTCATTTTACTTTCTTTTGGGTATGACCTTAAAAACGTAGGTCCCGCGTCGCGGCAGGCGTTGACACGCTAACGAACCCTCACTACTACAACACTGAGCGCTAAGTATAGGTCTAAATTTGTGGTACTTCACGTACAGCTGGTGACATCTCAAAAGGAGTGAAAAATTATCGACAGAAAATCAGTCAATGTTCACTTCCCCATGTGTTATCATTGATATCAAACATCAAATCTATTTTGTTACATATTCCAGAGAATTTTTTTTTAAAGAACATTGCGATATTTTAGCTATTATCTATAGGGAATAAATAATGCAATATTCAGGCCATTTTTAAAGAAAACCATTGGACTGCATTTTCAGCCGTCAACCTCCAGGTCCCCATCATGGCATTGTTTTGGGTTGGGTCAAGGACATTTTCCTCGACTCCCTGGGGTCTGAGGGCGGCCCCCAGACCCAATTCTTAATACACACCATTGCGTTTGTAGTGTAACAGGAAGGGGGAAAATTCAACGGACCAGACCGGGATTCGAACCTGGGTCCCCTGAATCTCCAGTCATGTGCTTTACCAATTTAGCTCAGCTATCTGGCCACCGGCGATCGAACCCGGCTGTCCGCTAAAGTAGCTGCTACTGTAATCTAATCAACAAATTCGTTTGTCAGTCGGTTTCAAATCAATCTAACTAAATTGAGATGTTAGATCCGCTCGCATACTCACAAATACGAGTATGTGAGTGGATCGGGGGGGTCATAACCAATGATGATAAATCTCAATCAAACTTTCCAATACATTTTACAAAACTTATCATTCTTTCATTGTAATTTTAATGAAGGATATTCGAATATTCGTTGGCATCCCTACTAGTTATCACTATATTTTGTTGTTTTAATTGATAATAAGAATTGATAAAATGACGAATAGTTTAAGGTCTTGTGTCAGTTATACAGTCAAACCTCCAGAAGCTCCCGTCTCAGAAGAGTTTAAGGGAAACCTGTTAATTACAACCCTAATCTGAGCTGAAATATAAATACATGTACTTGTAACAGCAATACTTACATATTACTTTAGGACTTGATTGTCTAACTGGGCCACTGATTAGTCCACCAGGGCTTTATTTTTTTTTTCAAGATTACTTTTAGACCATGGGCCAGTAACACATTACCCCCCCCCCCCCCCCTAGGGATTTTTCTACACTATGATTTTTTGAAAGTGTGTATATGAAGGAAAGGAACGAAAAACGGAATAGAATTTAAGAATTGGAATGGTTAATGTAGCTAAGATAACACAAACATTCTGTTTATGGGAATTTGTTTACAAGCGGTAAAACAATTTTATTCTAAAATTCTGCATCATAAATTGAATAAGCAAAGTAAACGTTTGTATAAGAATTTAAAAAGCGTTGTACAAGAATTTTGTGTATCATGCCCCCCCCCCCCTTCCCGGCAAAACGCACATGTTCATGTATTTACACATAATACCGTGTATATGTGTACCTACAACAGGGATTGTGGTACATGTGTGTATAAAACAACAAGAGTTCATGAGATGACCTTTTAAATCAATTCAAGCATAAATTATCTGTTAGCCTTTGAGATATTTCGTATAATATGAAGTAAATCTGTTAATTCCTTACTATGGATCGTAAACTTCACCTTAGTTTTCATTGGTTCTGTTTCAATCTTTCTTTCCCGCTGTATATCTTTGGGTTAAACACTAATCCGCAGGATATCAGTAAATGTACGAACTTTCACATCAATTCATTCCAAATGAGACAAACCTTTCATACACACCGGAATCGTTTGCTTTCAAATGTCATGTGATACATTTAAATGTATATCGTACCAGGTGTAAAACTAAATTCAAATCCATTCATCTTTAAAAATATCTAGTTCGAATAAAAAGCAAGGTCGATTTAAAAAGGCTATGTTTGGGGAATATTTTTGAAAAAATTGACTATGCCGGGGGAAAGGAGGGGGAGGAAAAAGCCAGGAAAAACGATGGTACCCACAGGCGCTTGCTTAATACTTTTCATGGTAAGTTAATGGTTTTCAAACACATCTGCATTCGTATGAAGTATATCAAACAGAGGATTATGTTGGTTACTCCACTTCCTTAGTTCATAATAAGCCTTATGATTTTACATAATGCCGACATCATACATTAAATTGCATACAATATCTTCCGTTCCATTCTCCGATTCTGCGACCATGGCTAAAATACTAGATGGTTCAAAGAGAAAAAAATAATGGACGTTGAATGATTTCAATGTTGTTTATTTGTGTTTGAATGCATGATAGTGATCATTGTACATTGATAAAGTGGGTTTCTTGTAGGATCCGAAACAAGAACATGTGAGAGAGTTCGTTGGCGGGTATTTCTACTGATGCAGAAGCTGACGACAGGACGGGAAGCTGCACGCATTTCCTCGTTGGATGTATACATATGTGGACGTGGATGTCATTTCAGTGAGTTCACTTGGATTTAAGAGGCTGAGCAAAGGCACAAAGAAAATGTTTCCTGAGTATAGAGTCTGAACTTTTAGGATATTACAAGTCTACCTTGTTCATTTATGTCATTATATATAATATATATGGAATTATTTTGTATTTAATTATTCATTTATTTACAGTATTACAGAAAGTGAAATGTACAAGAGTTCAATAAGATATTTAACTCTTTATGTGTATGTGTATTTGTTTTTATTTTGTTTGTTGTTTTTTTTTTGGGGGGGGGGTACTTATCTGTTTGTGTTGATGTAGGCAGGAAATGGAATTTGACTTGTCATTTCAAGAATGCAAATTTGATGGGAATGCTTTACAAGAGAGTTAAGAATTTCTGATTAGAAGTTGAAAATTGTGTAGAGTGTCAATTCTGTGTGTTGCTTCAAGATCAGTATACCAAAGCCCTAACGTTGAACATTGGACAGATATGTAAATTGGCACTTGGTTCATGCAGTCCTCCTTAACATTGACCGATCTTTCCCACGGATACTGTTTGTTACAAACGCAGGAAAGTGTCCAAGCGTAATCTAATAAAATATGACGTCACTAACAAATCTGCGGTGAACAAGACCTAACAAGTCCATGATCAGCAGAATGACCCTACAACAAAAGGCAAAATGATTTATTGTTGGACATCTCCCCCCCCCTCTCTCTCTCTCTCTCTTTCTCTCTCTCTCTGGAGGACTGAACGGAAAAAAATCATATAAAAAAAGCAATGACACCACCACCAATAACAACAAATACAACTCTTTCAATAATAACAATGTCACCACCAATAACAACAAATACAACTCTTTCAATACTAACAATGTCACCACCAATAACAACAAATACAACTCTTTCAATAGTAACAATGTCACCACCAATAACAACAAATACAACTCTTTCAATAGTAACAATGACATCACCACCAATAACAACAAATACAACTCTTTCAATAGTAACAATGACATCACCACCAATAACAACAAATACAACTCTTTCAATAGTAACAATGTCACCACCAATAACAACAAATACAACTCTTTCAATAGTAACAATGTCACCACCAATAACAACAAATACAACTCTTTCAATAGTAATAATGTCACCACCAATAACAACAAATACAACTCTTTCAATACTAACAATGTCACCACCACCAATAACAACAAATACAACTCTTTCAATAATAACAATGTCACCACCAATAACAACAAATACAACTCTTTCAATACTAACAATGTCACCACCAATAACAACAAATACAACTCTTTCAATACTAACAATGTCACCACCAATAACAACAAATACAACTCTTTCAATACTAACAATGTCACCACCAATAACAACAAATACAACTCTTTCAATAGTAACAATGTCACCACCAATACCAACAAATACAACTCTTTCAATGGTAACAATGACACCACCACCAATAAAAACAAATACAACTCTTTCAATAGCAACAATGTCACCACCAATAACAACAAATACAACTCTTTCAATGGTAACAATGACACCACCACCAATAACAACACATACAACTCTTCCAATAATAATAATGTCACCACCACCAATAAAATCAAATGCAACTCTTTCAATAGTAATAATGCCACCACCAATAAAAACAAACAGAACTCTTTCAACAGTAACAATGTCACCACTATCAATAACAACAAATACAATTCTTTCAATACTAACAATGTCACTACCAATAACAACAAATACAACTCTTTCAATAGTAACAATGTCACCACCAATAACAATAAATAAAACTCTTTCAATAGTAATAATGACACCACCACCAATAACAACAAATACAACTCTTTCAATAGTAACAATGTCACCACCAATAACAACAAATACAACTATTTCAATAGTAACAATGTCACCATCACCAATAACAACAAATACAACTCTTTCAATAGTAACAATGTCACCACCAATAACAACAAATACAACTCTTTCAATAGTAATAATGACACCACCACCAATAACAACAAATACAACTCTTTTAATAGTAACAATGTCACCACCACCGATAACAACAAATACAACTCTTTCAATAGTAACAATGTCACCACCAATAACAACAAATACAACTCTTTCAATAGTAACAATGTCACCATCACCGAAAACAACACATACAACTCTTTCAACAGTAACAATGACACCACCACCAATAACAACAAATACAACTCTTTCAATAGTAATAATGACACCACCACCGATAACAACAAATACAACTTTTTCAATAGTAACAATGTCACCACCAAGAACAACAAATACAACTCTTTCACTAATAACAATGTCACCACCAATAACAACAAATACAACTCTTTCAATACCAACAATGTCACCACCACCAATAACAACAAATACAACTCTTTCAATAGCAACAATGACACCACCAATAACAACAAATACAACTTTGTTTGATATTCGTAGGATTGGTTAACTATATATCGTTAACCGATTGGTGACTGTATTATCTGCCATAATACTATCCATCTCATTGCGATCCAGCCTCACCCTCCAACACCTCCCAAATGCACCAACATAGTGAAGTTGAAGTGTGTTGTAGTAACATTCCATATGCTCCGTATGGGACGTATGGGTTGTCCCATGGTTTAAAAATAAATAAATATAAATAAATAAGGACCATCGTGTACCAACACGTCTGATGACTGCGGTACTGTCTTTTGATGGCCGGACACATACATGTGATGGTCGTATGTCATAAATTATAATGAAATAAAGAAGTAACTTATATTTATAAAAACTAAATAAAAAGTAAAAATTAATGAAATAAATTATAATTTTTATTTATATAATAATTCTAATAATGATTTTTATTTAATTTATTCCTTAAGTATATTAATATTTAAAAAATATAATAAGTAAATGTAAAATTAAATATTTAAAATATTTGTTATTTATTTGGATTCTAATAGAAGGTAATAATTAGTAATCGCACGAGTCTCCGTCCTTCGCGTCTCGTGTGATCTGATGATCCGCGCCTGTCAACGAGACGTGATCCGACTCTTCGGATCAAGTTACTGTAGTAATAATATATATTTCTTGGCTGGATTCCCTCTCAAATATGACAGCAATACGCAAAGGTGTGGCCCTGATACGATAAAATCTTCCTCCTGTTTCCACAGACGCCTCGACATCATCATCACTACGTCGATGACGCTCCGCTCAAAATTATAGTCCAATGTCAAGGCCAGTAGTTTCAATTTTTAATCAGTCTAAACGTTACACAGAGTGTAGACGAATTTATTTCTACTAATTCTGGAATAAATAAACCTTACATGACCATCCTATCTGGTATCTTAGAAAACCGAATCACATGCGTATAGTAACTTGCGTTTTTCTGCAGAAGTTTGGAAAGCCTGTGGCAGTGTCATTATTCGTAGGGGAAAGTAGTCCCGGAGAATTTGACGCTGTACGGAGTTTGACAAATCCACTCATAGAAATAATTGAGAAGGTCTTCTGATTTATTGTTACTTTTACCGGGAGAACTTACATTCTACCCCCCCCCCCCTCCCTCCCCCTAAATTCATTTTGAGTCTTTTTCATCAATTTCATCTCTAAGACAATGACATTGGGTTTTTTAAATACCACACAGGAGACATATTTCAATCCCTTTAAAATCTAAAAAATCCACGAGGTCCCATCAGGCCTTCGTCCTGTCACCACCACCAATAACAACAAATACAACTCTTTCAATAGTAACAATGTCTCTACCACCAATAACAACAAATACAACCCTTTCAATAGTAACAATGTCACCACCACCAATAACAACAAATACAAGTACTCTTTCAATAGTAACAATGTCACCACACAGGAGACATATTTCAATCCCTTTAAAATCTAGAAAATCCACGAGGTCCCATCAGCCCTTCGTCCTGGACCGACTGGGGACTTTAAGGAGGCCCCACACCCCCTGTTGCCTCCCCTAATTTCAATTTCTGCATCCACCCCTAATTGTAAACTCTATCTCACAGGGCCATGGTTTGATCCAACTTAAATCCGCGCTTTCTGTCCATGTTTTAATATCACGTGCAATTTGGTAGTACTGTTTTTATTGAGAAATTCTTGATAGTGCGTCCTTTTATGTCCCTTAAATTACTTGGTTCGCCTATTGTGGTCCATCCTTACTCCCTGGGGGCCATGATTTGAACAAACTTCGATCTGCAGTACATGTGCTTTGATATTGAGATAATTAATCAAGAGCCTGTTCTTCTTGAAATGAAGATTTTCCTAACGTTCCTACCCATATACGTAAACATTGTTCTTGGAAGTTATTAGTCGGAGGATTTTGAGACGGTTGGAACCCCTGCAGCATCAAATTGTTTGTTTGTAGCCTGCTTCGATTTAAAAACTTACCATAAGCATTACTCTTGCGTATCGAATCAGATGAGAGATATAAACACCATATGCAGGTGACAATGAATTACTTCTCTATAAAATTGAATATGTAATGTTGGCGATAGAAAAGATGAAATCACCCCGTTTTTCATAAACTTGAGTAGTGTTAGTTTGCCGTTAATGTCTACTTTCAATAAAATATCTAAGTATGAAGCAGAAGTGGACGACTTTGGTGTCTATTATTTCGAGCTCTCAGAGATATATTGAAGTGCTCCATCCGTGTGACACAGCTCTTGCCCATCCCCTCCGAGGGCAGGGATATATCGAAGTGATCCATTCGTGTGACCCAGTTCTGGCCCACCCCCTCCGAGGGCAGGGCTATATCGAAGTGATCCATTCGTGTGACCCAATTCTGGCCCATCCCCTCCGAGGGCAGGGATATTTCGAAGTGATCCATTCGTGTGACCGAGCTCTAAACCACCCCCTCCGACGACGTGGTTTGAACAATTCTGAATATCTTATTATTATGGAAGCTTTGCATCAGATTTATGTTTTCTGGTTAATTGGCTCTTGTAATATTGAAACACCATGTTTAAAAATTCCTACATCGGGTTCAGATTACGTGTTTATTCAATTCAAGGATAAAAATTCCTACATCGGGTTCAGATTACGTGTTTATTCAATTCAAGGTTAAAAATTCCTACATCGAGTTCAGATTACGTGTTTGTTTAATTCAAGGTGCTAACGTTGTCCTGATACTTTTAGAATTTTATCTTTAAATAAAACAAAAGTGAATTGTTCATGCATCAGACTTGATCAGATTACAGCTCTTGTGAAAAATCGTTTTTATTAATTTGTCCGTGTATTTACACCGTTATCCCTATTATATGTAGTGTGCAGGGGGGGGGGGGGGTTCCAGGAATTGCGGTTACGGGGGGGGGGCACTTTATAAGGTAGGGAGTCGGGGCTGCATTGAGGCCCCCAGCGGGTCCAGGGCAAAGGCCTAGTGGGGGCCGAGGTGGCGAAACCCTAGAAGCTCCTGGATTTTACAGATTTTATAGGGCTTGAAATATGTCTCCTATTTAAGTCATTTGTCCTATTTTCTATCATTTTTAATAAGGTGAAATTAGTAAAATGACGCAGAATCTAAGGGTTTTTTGGAAAAAAAATTAAGTTCTCCCAATAAAGTATTTCAAGAAATCAAAATATTTTGTCATTTATTTCTACGGGAGTGGAAGCAATTATTGCTTCTTTATCGTTTAGTACATTTGTTCTAAACACGATACCACGATTTACCTTAAATTTGAAAATTTTAGGGACGCGCGAGCCAGCTCCCCCATCCCCTTAAATCCACCACTGTAATGCTTTTCGTTTTCTGAATATAAGGCCAATTCAACATAATTGATAGATTATCATCCCCGCCCGCCCCTCAAAAATCGGCCCACCTGGAATTTTTTATTTTGCGAAACTTGCGATTTCCGGAAAAATGTTCACGTCCGACTCCGTTATTTACACTTCTTGTTTACATTTCCAGTATAGCAACAAAGCTACGTGTAGCCTAGGTCACGCAAGCCGTTTGACTTCCCACTCAAACGCCTTGGAGCGTTCTATTTAAAAATATTAAACCACGAGGGGGCGCTATCGAAAAATTGAAATGGCGACACCGAAGAAAACAAAGAGCACAGCTGTTGTTCCAAATGTCAGTTTATGTGTCGCTTGTTCTAAAGAAAGCAAACGTTGTGTTTTTGCAAGTTCGAAACTTGGTCCTTCATTAGAGAAACCAGTGACGATATGACCAGAATTATGCTGACTTCACGAGAACTAGTATTACTATGCAGGTCTTCTTCAAACATTAATTGCGGTAGAATCGTATACAATAGCGATTTCCCATAGCCTGTTGGTAATACTTCCAACACATCTGACCTATTTGCTAATTTAAGTAAACACTCTTTCTGTAAAGGTTTCAGCGAGAATTCGATTTTTAAATCTGATAAAACTTTGTTTATCTTCTGTTCGACTGCGTCCGTCATCGTTATGCATCAGCCAATCAGCTGCTTTATCAGAATTCGGATAAGCCTCGTTATGGAGTGTAAATGTTTATCGTAGAATGCTCCTAGACGTTTGTCTCGTAGAACACTGCATTGACAAACGTGTGGGTGACCTAGACTAAGCTATGTGAAGAAAATAGATCATAATTATGATTTTCTTGATTTCTTACGGGCGTAAATGAAAGGAAGGGATTATTCCTCTTCAAATCTTGAAGAAGTTTGGTATCTTTCTGTGTTTGAAATTAAAGCTTAACCTGGAATTTGTCTGTGAAATAAGCATAGATTGATATCCAATCTAATTAAAATTAGATCCTTTGATCCGCTCATCTACTATCGCTACACAAGGTAGCGATAGTAGATGAGCGGATCAAAGGATCTAATTTTAATTAGATTGGATTGATATCCATCTGGCATTAAATGATGCACTTCTGTTGACAAAAACTCGTTTTTCATTGACATTTTTCTCAGAAAATAAAAATTAAAAAATAAAATCCTACCACCTATCCCATACTTTTTGGTGACCCTGGATGATAATCTAATATGTTTTACGGCGTGACCGTGTTTGAGGGCGAAGCAAACAAATTTTGGCTTTAGTATCTATATCCAAAACAGGACAAAACAACCCGAAGTTAGCACGAGGACGCGCGTAC
Organism: Ostrea edulis; assembly: GCF_947568905.1. Lineage (NCBI taxonomy): Eukaryota > Metazoa > Mollusca > Bivalvia > Ostreida > Ostreidae > Ostrea > Ostrea edulis. The sequence goes on along the minus strand of NC_079172.1, from coordinate 1,431,893 downwards.
GGAGCTGTATCAAAGCATCCTAATTTTGGATATTTGATCCGCCTACATATATTGAACGCGGGAAATATAACGCAATTGATGTAAACAGTACATTGTGACGTCATATTCAGCGTCGTTATTTAGCAAATTTACAAACATAGCGTTTGAACCACAACAACAAACATGGGGTTTATGGTGGAGTGATTATATATGATTAAGAAAATAAAATTTACATGCTTTTACGAATTTTATGTAACATCTCAGAACGACGTGAACTAGGGTTTTCCTGTATTTTCCTTTTAAACATGTAGAGCTCCGCTCTCAAGGCCCTTCGGACCGTGAGAGGGCTTCGCCCTCTATAATTAAGTTGAATTGGCCTAATAATTCACATTCAAATCAGGAATTACCTGCAGTACATATTATTATTAAACAGTACATTTAGGGATATTTAATGACGAAAAGATGATTAGAAGATCAAAATGAAAATTTTCAAAACCAGGTTTTCTCATAAACAAAATATTTAGTGTTTGCCCAAAATGCTGAAAAACAGTATACACATCAGGGTAAAACTCCCCTTTACCATGCTTATTTAGCTTGCAACACATTTTCACACCTCCTGCAAGGCACCCATGGCCACAGGAAAGCTCTTACATTGATTGTTTATTGTTTAACGTCCCTCTCGAGAATCTTTCACTTACATGGAGACGTCACCACTGCCGGTAAAGGGCTGCAAAAATTAGGCCTATGTTCAGCGCTTATATGCCATTGAGCAGGGAGGGGTCTTTATCGTGCCACACTTGCTGTGAAACGGGACCTCGGTTTTTGCGGTTTCATTCGAAGGACCGGCCATTTAGGCGCTTCTTACGACAAGCAAGGAGTACTAAGGACCTATTCTTACCCGGATACCCACGGGGTCTAAGCTCCTAGAAACTGGGTGTAAAGGCAAATAACACACACCTTGGGACAAGGAGAATCTCCGTGGTTTGTCCACTGTGGGAAGTATAAAACTCGTGTCGTGTTTTGTAGGTCAACAAAATGTGAGTATATGGGAGAGTGTGTTTGCAATAAGAGCAGTTTCTCTCCCATTTTCATTTCCTGGTGTGAGGAAGCCTAATACGCTTTTTATACACCCTCAGCAGTAGAGTGTTCTGCCCGCACGCACTAATTTAAAATAGCTAGTTGAGTCTACCGATCACAGAGAGAGAGAGAGAGAGTCTGAACATTATTTTGCGAGATCTGTACTATGCACTACCCTTTTGGATTTTAAGCATAAACCTAACTACCTCCGTATCTAAGAGATACACAAGTAATTCTGTGGTTTTAGCATTGTCCTGAACATGTTGAGTGTGGATTTACACGAAAGACAGACAAATATAAAAAGGTGTAATCCACGCTCGGTATATAACAATTTGCTACAAAGTGTTGCACAAATGGCGATGCTATGCAACAAAAATAAGAATGAAATACAGTTACATAGCGTCGCCATTCGTTGTTACACATCGTGTCGTATTATAACAGATCTGCCTAGGAGCACTGAGCAGGCACGTAGAATCAGGGGAGGGGGGTATCCCCTACATTTATGACAACGATCGTTTCCTGGTTTTTTTTTTTTTCTTGAATGAAGATATATCATTAGGTAACTCCCCTCTCCTATTTCTGAAGGACATCCCACCATTTATTTCAATTCAAAACAAAATCTAAATAAAGATTTAAAATGAAAATAAAATATGTTAGGATTAGAAACGTTTTGGAAATATTTTACCCCATATTCACCGTAATGTTTTTCTTGCTTCTACTCCCGATTCGATGCTCAAAATTGGTCGGCTTTTATCAGAACTCCCCACGGTAACGTAATGTATCACAATAAACGTGTTAAAATTCCAAATTTTCAACAAAGAGCGCTGTAGTTTCAACATTCAGCGGCGAAAGTAATGCTACAAAAACGTCATAGGCGATTTATCAGAAGTATTTTCCTAAATAAACTCTCATCTCCTATAATGGCCTCAACTTCCACCTGGATCCTGACCTTTAACTACCCTGGATCCTGACTTGTAACTACCCCGGGTCCTGACTTTTAATTACCCCGGGTCCTGACTTTTAACTACCACGTCCTGAATTTTAACTACCGCAGGTCCAGACTTTCAACTACCCCGGGTTCTGACTTTTAACTACCGCGGGTCCTGACTTTTAACTACCCCGTCCTGACTTTTAACTACCCCGGGTCCTGAATTTTAACTACCGCGGGTCCTGACTTTCAACTACCCCGGGTCCTGACTTTTAACTACCCTGTCCTGACTTTTAACTACCCCGGGTCCTGAATTTTAACTACCGCGGGTCCTGACTTTCAACTACCCCGGGTCCTGACTTTTAACTATCCCGGATCCTGAATTGTAACTACCCCGGGTCCTGACTTTTAATTACCCCGGGTCCTGACTTTTAACTACCGCGGGTCCTGACTTTTGACTACCCCGGGTCCTGACTTTAAACTACTCCTGGTTCTGACTTTTAACTACCCCAGGTCCTAACTTTAAACTACCCCGGATCTTGATTTTTAACTACCCCGGGTCCTGATTTTTAACTACCGAGGGTCCTGATTTTTAACTACCCCGGGTCCTGACTTTTAACTACCCTGGGTCCTGACTTTTAACTACCACGTCCTGAATTTTAACTACCGCAGGTCCAGACTTTCAACTACCCCGGGTCCTGACTTTTAACTACCCCGGGTCCTGACTTTTAACTACCCCGTCCTGACTTTTAACTACCCCGGGTCCTGAATTTTAACTACTGCGGGTCCTGACTTTTAACTACCCCGGGTCCTGACTTTTAACTACCCCGTCCTGACTTTCAGCTACCCCGGGTCCTGAATTTTAACTAACCCGGCTCCTGACTTTTAACTACCGCGGGTTCTGACTTTTAACTACCGCGGGTCCTGACTTTTAACTACCCCGGGTCTTGAGTTCTAACAACCTGTAGATACTTACACAACACTACGATTAATCATGGACCTTCTGTTGTTTTTAATGGTGCATCTTTATAATTTTCACATAAAACATTTATTCCCTATGGTGGCCCCACTCTATTCCATGGAGTGGTGGGGGTCAATCTGGAGAAACAAATCTGCACTAGGGATTAACCATGGTTTTCGTCTACATTTGAAAAGAAAAATCTAAACAAGAGATGTTTGTAAAACACATATGTCCCCCATGGTGCAAAATTGAAAAGGGTGATACACACACATCATTCAATTGATCGTAGTATCATCAATTCAAAATACTGAGTAGACAATATCTTCCTAGATGTATGTCAAGAGTGTATTGACCATGTGACCCAAAACTCGATAGGGGTCATCTACTCCTTATGTTGTACCGCTGTACCAAGTTTGGTGTCAATCAGGCAAATCATTCTTAAACAAGAGGTACTGTGAGCAATGCTCACTAAGAATACCCCCCCCCCCCCCCCCTTACCCAATGGGCATTGGTAATAGGTATAAACTACCTCTTTTCTGAGTGCAAGAAACAAATGGCATGACAAACCGAACCATATTGCTACTTCGATGTCCAGTGCACGTGACCTTTTGACCCCAAAATCGATAGGGAACATCTTCATCCCATGGGTAGTCCATATGTATGATATGGTGACGGTAGGTGGAAAGGATAACGCTTTAGAGCCTGGAAACCATATTGCTACTTCGATGTCCAGTGCACGTGACCTTTGACCTCAAAATCGATAGGGAACATCTTCATCCCATGAATAGTCCATATGTATGATATGGTGACGGTAGGTGGAAAGGATAATGCTTTAGAGCCCGGAAACCATTAACTTGTTGCGGGGTATAATTATAGGAGACAATATAGTACAATGTCCAGTTCAATCATTACCCTTTGAACCTGTGACCTCAAAATCAATAGGGGTCATCTACTCCTGAAGATGTACCAGTTTACCAAGTTTGATTTTGTCAAGCAAACGATTCTCAAGATATTGAGCTGACAGTATATTTCTATGTCCAGTTTGACCCTTGACCTTTGAATCAATAGAGGTCATCTTCTCCTGAAGATATACCAGTGTAACAAGTTTGATGTCTGTCAAGCAAAGGGTTCTCAAGATATTGAACGGACAGTATATTCCTAAACTATTTATGAAATAAAACTCCAATAGCAATGTAGGATAAGCTCGCATGCGTGAGTGCAACAGAAGTTTAATCCTACAAGTGTAAATGTACATAGATATCCGGATGTTCATTATTCCACTGAACTCAATCTACAAGAGAAAAAAATAAGTATATAATACAAAAATATTTAACGTATTTCATGTCATTTTCTCCCTAATGCAAGCTTCACTAACACATCAAAAATACACAGGTAATTTATTTAGTGTTTACCTGTGCACAGGTAAGCTTTGCATTTACAGGGAATGAATAATATGTAAGTGAAAGCTTGAGTGACGAGCCCTCTGGTAAGACAATGATTTCAATAAGCAATGTAATCTTATTCACTGATTAAAAAAATAGCTGACGTGTGGATTCAAATTCTTGAATTTTAAAACAAACTTTGAGTGCCATTAAAACGACAGGAACACTTCAATCCGGGATATATGGTTTCCGATAATTTTTAATAAGCTCTATGTTTACATTTCCGAAATCAAAGTCACATAGATCCCTAGTAGCCTTTGCTTGTCGTAAAAGGTGACTAAATGCAGCGGTCATTCGGATAAGAACCCCAAAACTGAGGCCCCGTGTCACAGTAAAGATCCCTTCACGTTCAAAGGCCATAAGCTCCGAGATAGGCCCAAATTTCTCAGCCCTTCGTCGGCAATGGAAATATCTTTATACTATACGAATGAAAACTTCTCGAGATGGACGCCTACACAATACCCCCCCCCCCCCCCCCCCCCCCCCCCCCCCCCCTTGAATAACTAAAACTAGGTGAAAGGTGAAGACAACGAACATTGATCAATCTCGTAACTATTATACAAGCAATACAAAATTGACAAGAGGTACTGTGAGCAATGCTCACTAAGAATACCCCCCCCCCCCCCCCCCCCCCGCTTACCCCAATCTCCCAAATGGTGTTGGTAATAGGTATAAACTACCTCTTTTCTGAGTGTAAAAAACAAATAGCATGACAAACCGAACCATATTGCTACTTCGATGTCCAGTGCGCGTGACCTTTGACCTTTTGACCCCAAAATCGATAGGGAACATCTTCATCCCATGGGTAGTCCATATGTATGATATGGTGTCTGTAGGTGGAAAGGATAACGCTTTAGAGCCCGGAAATCATATTGCTACTTCGATGTCCAGTGCGCTTGACCTTTGACCTTCTGACCCCAAAATCGATAGGGAACATCTTCATCCCATGGGTAGTCCATATATATGATATGGTGACGGTAAGTGGAAAGGATAACGCTTTAGAGCCCGGAAACCATATTGCTACTTCGATGTCTAGTGCGCTTGACCTTTGGACCCCAAAATCGATAGGGAACATCTTCATCCCATGGGTAGTCCATATGTATAATATGGTGACAGTAGGTGGAAAGGATAATGCTTTAGAGCCCGGAAACCATTGCGTCTACAGACGGACGGACGGACGGACGGACAGACAGACGGACAACCCGATTCCAGTATACCCCCCCCAACTTGTTGCGGGGGTATAAAAATAGAGATATGTGCAAACACCCATCCCTGGATATACCAGATATGGAATCGGGTATCTAGGGGAAGTGAGCATCCCCTGTCGACAGGTCATACCCGCCGCGAGCCCCATATTCCGATCGGGTAAACTGAGTTATCCGTAGTCAAAATTAGTGTACCATGAATAGCCTAACAATCGGTATGAAATAAGTCAGACAGCATTTAACTCAGTGAGAATTTCCAAAAGTCTGTAAAATTCTGCTTAGCGTGTTAAGTTTATTGTCAGTATACAGAAAAGGCCGTTCTGATTGCTGCACACAATTTTACAGTAAAAGTATGTAGTTTTCTGTGTATCGCAATAATACGGACTATTTCATCCTTATCTAACTGCGATATCGTGTCATAAATTTTAAAAATGGCTTGGGATCTCTCAAGATATCTATTCAGCTCTAAAAATCCAACTTCCACCTGTTAACTCCCTCTAGATCCGCCACTGTGGTACTACAGGTGATCAGAGGGATACAGGTATTGTACCTGTCTAACGGGAGAGGTACAGTCCAGGTCAATTATTTATTAAAAAATAAAGTCCATTATCGGAAAACTCCCAAACGCCCTTCTATCCGATACGCGGGGAATAACTTGTCTGTATAGTACGATGTTGTACACCATATTGACCTGGGGATATGTAACCGTCGATTTCTATCTATCTATCTATGATTTCTGGTCGTTTCGGCCTTTTTTCAGTTCGGCCCCAAGTTTTTTCGGCCGTTAGTAGTTTCGGCCTAATGTCGTTTCGGCCTAATGTCGTTTCGGCCTCACTTTTGAATACCTTTGTAGTACCAATAAATTAAGTCTTTTTTCTCATCTTAATATATCAAAATTGATATTTCTTTGTTTCGAAAACTGTTATATATGTCTTTGGTGTAAACAAGGAAGTCCACACCATCAAAGAAAATGATATGTCATTTACAGATTACATTACACAGTATGATGCTGATTAAATTATAAACCGGTACCATATGATGCAGTTATTTATAAGGCACAACCATTTTAATGACAAAGATCATATTCCCATCTGCAAGTTTTTTTTATCAACATGAAATATACCCCAAGACTTTGTTTCCGTTGATGATTTCAATATTGTGGCAATTAACATATTTTCGTTTTCAGAAATACGGATTGACAGAGAAACTAACGCAATATCACCTTTCAAAAATCTAACGTTCATTTCAAATGTTAATTTATTTGGGCGCTTATGTTATAACGTGAATATTATATAGATTAGATGGACTTAGTGTAAAAATAAAACGCATGACATATTGATAATCATATTCTCCTTTCTGCAATTACGTGTAACTAGCTATATGAAAATGTACAGAGAGACAGTTTTTGGAATTCTTTTTAAAAAATTTCAGCAAATAAATTTGTGAATTGCACACATTTACTGAAAATGGGGGATCATATTTCAATATCTATAGCTACCGCGCCAACCCAATATATTTCACATAGTTTGTTAGAAGTCAAACATCAAATATCCGCGACCCCCACTTGTTCTATCCAGCGAAAAACCTTTTGAATTTGCATGGAATATACAAGTTATACATAGATCATTGTACTATCCGTACAGGCTTGTGGGATTTTTTTTCCCCTGTTTTTTTTCCCGGTTATTTTTCTACTCCCAACTATTTTTTCTTCTATTGTTTCATGATTATTTTCATTAGTATATGTATATATGTTTTTGAATCTCTTCTTTCTATACATTGTGAGGACGTCCTCACTTAATAGGTTTGGTCGGCGAGAGAGAGAGAGAGAGAGAGAGAGAGAGATCACATCGGTTATCATTAAATATTTTAAACCCTTACAAATAGTATTACAAAATTCTACAGCTGATGTTGTTGGGTATCCTACACACAGCTAATTTACAAAACCGAAGAATTGGACATACACTGTACACAGCAATTTTGCAATATATTTCCATGCGTAAAAGTGTGAACTCAGCTTCCCGGGAGGCCGTGACCGAATTTCAAGCATTAAAGCACGCGGACCTCGTGTATTTAAAAGTGTTTAGTTTAATATGGTTAAACAATTTTCCATGATAGTTGACTCATTAATATTCATCTAAACTTGTAAATAAGATGTTACAACACTTCATTATGGAATCAATCACTCGCGTTTCTGTTGATCGACTTCTTTATTTGTATACAAAGTTGAACACGTTACATTTATAGTAAAAAATAATTCATAATATGAATTTCTGATAGAAAAAAATAAATAATTCTGTTCATCAAGGTGAAAGATGGGATAAAGCTTTGTAGCTGAATGCATCGTTTACTGACAGTTCAAAAAATAATTGTACACGGGGAAAGTCGATGAAAAATGTTTTCTATCATTTTTTATAAGGTAAAATGAATAAAATTACGTAAATTTTAAGAGTTTTTAGAAAAAATTAAGTTCTCCCAATAAAGTAATTCAAGTAATAATTAAGTAATTCAAGAAATTAAAAGATTTTGCCATTTATTTCTCCGGGAAAGAAAGAAATCATTGCTTTTTTAATCGTTTAGTACATTTTTTCTAAACAAGATACTGATCTCACGGTGGGTATCAGGGACTAATTTTTTAGACAAGGCAGTCTTCTTGTGTATTCGAAATACACATACACCGTGTTCACGGACATTTTACACCGTGTGTTTGGGAATACTCGTGGTCTGTACTGTAGATTTTATTATCAACATTATTGTATTCACCCGTAAATTACTAACTGAACCTAACATACACTAACTACGCAAATAACAACATATCAGTTTACAGGTACAATACCTGGTCATGAGTCATAATTGTTTATTTTTTCACTAAATATATTTCATTGAAAAAATACCTTTTCGAATAAAGTTAGTGTAGTATTACTTGTAGCTAATTTTTTATAGATATACTAACAAAAAATGCACAATTGTTTGTAGTGTCTTCACATGATTTCAAAGTGATTTTTAATATCTATAGGTTTTGCGTCGAAATCACATGTCAAATGCTAAATTGAAATTTTACAGCACAAATTTGTTGAGAAATCATTATATTTCGGGGTTGAAAGTTTGCCTTGATGATTTCAAAAACTATTCTCAATGATCATGGTATCACAATTTGCCAAACATAATGGAAAAGAAAGTTCGAACAATTTTGCATATATTTCATACTACGACTACCTCCAATTATTTCCTCATCATACAAAATTTCCTCTTCATTAAAGTCTCATAAATTCAATACACATCTATATTAACAAAAACAACATCACATTGTCGGTATTTTGTAGCTTACAAAACTTGGGCCGAAACGACTTGGTATCTAAGGCCGAAACGACAAAAGGCCGAAAAAACTTGAGGCCGAACAAACCTACATGTAGGGCTGAACTGTAAAAAGGCCGAAACAACTTGCATCGTCTATCTATATATCTATCTATTGGGTAGAATTAGGACAGTATAATTAATTTCTATTCATTCACTATACAGGGAGTAAATGATAATTAATTTGATGTTACTATAGGGGGCTGTTAGACGTTTGATTTTGCCTCTAAACGTTTACAATGTTTCGCTTTAATGTTTTGGAATAAATTATAAATACAACGATTTCCTAGGCCCGGTCAACTTTTTCAAAAAATGGAATTACCCCGTATTTGAAGTGATATTACATGTGTAAAAATGTGTACAATAATTTTAGGATGCATGTCAAATGTAGCTGAGTGCTTAGTAAAAATGTTGATATACAACATGTAGGTGTCACCATGATTCCTAGCATATAGATGGGTGCAAATACAAAACTAAGACACGTGGTCAGTTGCTGAAGAAATTCCGGTGAAAACATGCAGGGTCTAGCAAAAGGTCTGTAGCTGTGAGGGAAGGTGGATGGCCCCATATGAGAGGTAGATTTTTGAGAAGGGCAGATAGGGTTCTTGATTGTGCACAGTGTCTAAATCCCCATGTTTGGTACTGTGATGGTGTGGGGGTGGTGCGGATTAGCCCAAATGAGGGAAAATCAAAGCAAAAAAAGGGGAACCTGCTCAGAGCATGTTTTGTGCACCAGCACCAGTATTTATAGATTACATGTAAGTTAGGGTCATAATTTATTAACTACACTAATATGAAATACAAGTATGGACATAAAAGGGAAATATGATTTTTCATTAGTCTGTCATAATCTGACTTTGGTGTATACCCCCTATCCACATGTTTCAAAACCAAAGAAACTGTCCCCTGCCACCTTTAAGAGAATGGCATTTTTTGAAACCCATGGAATTCAGTCAATTTCATTAATATTATCAAGATAAATGTATTAGATATGTAATACAACCCTTTATTTCAATAGATGTATCACATTAGTGTCACAATGGTAGACAACAGAGTCAAGGGGGGTAAGCTATGCTTTAGTACTATGGAAAACCAGAATCTGGTCAAGTATCATAGTGACATGTAAGTACATGTAAATAAGCTTAGTGGTTAAAATAATGTTATTTGGGGTACTTCATATACTGTGTATTCTTTTTACATAGATTACATGTAGTTTTACATGTTCTACATGTAATTAACAAATTGTACTGATTGACAGGTCTCAGGTACAGTAGATCACATTTCTTCTCAGCACCATGATACATATTTATGAAAAAATACTTGCAGATAGAGAGATAAGTCATTTTAGAGACATTTTGTACACAAAAAACACAGTTAATACCATTTTCTCATTTATGGGTGGTACTTGTAAACAAGCCACCTCCCCTTTGACATTTGGCTGAATTGCATGAATCTTTAGTTTTCACTATTAGGATGGCATAGAATAGAATGTAAGAAGAGAACAGGTATTCAAAATCTTGTTGGGGAGTTGTTTACTTAATTAGAGCATATTTCAGGTCTATACATATACAGTATGTAAAGAAGTAGACAGTGAAGTGGGGAATTTTCTTGATTTTAAGAGCAGTTATGTCCCTTTATCTCTCTCTAATCCATCATTTTCTACACAGGTTCTCATGATTACATGTTCAGCATGTAGCACCACATATAAGGTCGCTTTTACCATAGATACAATATACTTGTAATATTATTTGTTAGGCACAGGGATCTTACTCGAACACTCTCATCACTCAAAAATGACAACATCATACACAGAAATGTAGGGGTTTTAAATAATTTTATTGCGTACACATTTAGGGCGGTCGACATGATGTATTGGTGTAGTTTCACTCAGAATAAGTCAGATTTGTCAAAAATGGGAGTTGACGTCAATGACATGAGATGTCAGAATTCTTAAAGGTAGCAGGGGACAGTTTCGCACTATAGGCCCGGTCAACTTTTTCAAAAAATGGAATTACCCCGTATTTGAAGTGATATTACATGTGTAAAAATGTGTACAATAATTTTAGGATGCATGTCAAATGTAGCTGAGTGCTTAGTAAAAATGTTGATATACAACATGTAGGTGTCACCATGATTCCTAGCATATAGATGGGTGCAAATACAAAACTAAGACACGTGGTCAGTTGCTGAAGAAATTCCGGTGAAAACATGCAGGGTCTAGCAAAAGGTCTGTAGCTGTGAGGGAAGGTGGATGGCCCCATATGAGAGGTAGATTTTTGAGAAGGGCAGATAGGGTTCTTGATTGTGCACAGTGTCTAAATCCCCATGTTTGGTACTGTGATGGTGTGGGGGTGGTGCGGATTAGCCCAAATGAGGGAAAATCAAAGCAAAAAAGGGGAACCTGCTCAGAGCATGTTTTGTGCACCAGCACCAGTATTTATAGATTACATGTAAGTTAGGGTCATAATTTATTAACTACACTAATATGAAATACAAGTATGGACATAAAAGGGAAATATGATTTTTCATTAGTCTGTCATAATCTGACTTTGGTGTATACCCCCTATCCACATGTTTCAAAACCAAAGAAACTGTCCCCTGCCACCTGAGTATAGATAAAATGTTTACTGGCTACAATTACTAAATGATTTATATCTCAGGCATTATCATGTTATTCGCTCCGCGGAGGGAATTAGCATGTACACTACGTACATCAATATAGCATTTATTCCGTAAATGTGAATGCATGATTTTTGCTTTTATAAACGGAATAAATAGCATATATAAAAAGTCAATTTATGCCCTTTGTTTATTTCTGTGAAAGTCACACGTCACTCACATACATGTAAGTTTGTTTGGAATTTTACACTGGATAATAGCGAGAAGAGAAGAAATTTACAACGTCGCGCCAGCATAGTCTTTGTCACCATAAACAACCCTCAATGCAAACTAGTCTTTGGCACGATAAACAGCCCTCAATGTAAACTAGTCTTTGGCACGACGATAAACAACCCTCAATGTAAACTAGTCTTTGGCACGATAGAAACCCCTCAATGCTACGTCCGTTAAGTGCTTCACCTAAATCAGGAGTTGTCTCTATATAAAACTCTGTCCAAACTGAGACAGTAGTAGTTATTACTATATGACCCCCCACCCCCACCCCACACACACACACACACACACACACACACAGGCACAATTGATATTGCGAAGTATTTTTGTACACGGACTATAATGAAGGTATTTATACATACATTGAAACAATTCTATCTTCTGACGTCAATGTTGACATCGCTACCCAGTATGATCTAGGTCAAAACAAACTTTAAAACTCTATTTAAATAGATAGTGTATACAGGCTGACGCACCGCACAAATATTTAATCACAGGACTAGACGGAAGGTCGAAAGAACAGGGAGGCCATGTTGGATTTGCAGGTGAGACAAACTTAATATTTATATTTGTGTGATCAATAAGATAGATCTACTCATTTTTAAAATAATTTCACCTTACTCTGAAGGGGGGGGGGGGGGGGGGGGGCTTATTCAAAATGCATAGACGTCTCTTATATAACTCTTATATAAATGATGGCAGTTCATATAACGTACTGTAATTCTAGCTGGTCATGTGATTCAACCTAAATCTTTAATCTAAACTCCCTATTTTAATTAACAGTGAACTCCTCATGTGACCCCGGGCATCAGAAATGGACCCGTTCCGCAGAGCCCAGATTATCCTATTGTGTGACCTCTGTAAAACTGCCCACCTACAGAGTCACTGTGAACGTTGTGATATAAATCTATGCCAGACCTGTGTTGGGAAGCACCTCTCGGATTCGTCTATAAGACACAAAGTCGTGCTCTATAAATACAGAAAATCTCTTAACTACTCAACATGTCCAGACCACGCCGACGAACTCTGTAAACATTACTGTGAGAAATGTGACATTTCTGTCTGTTCTACCTGCGTCTCCTCAAGTAAACATGAAGGTCACGATATATCAGATATTCTGGAAAAACTCAGCGCTAAAACAGAAAGTTTACAGAAAGATCTGGACGAACTCGAGACCAAAATTTACCCGCGATATGAAGAAATGGCGTCCGGTGTGCAAACTGAGAAAGCCGAGTTAGAAACGAATTACGGAGAACTAACAACAATTGCCGATCAACAAGGAGAAGTCTTACACCGGGAAATCACCGCCATTGTCAACCAGCGGAAATCCGACATTCAGGAGATGAAAAATAAACACCTATCTACCCTGAATAAAAATACAGAAGAAATCACACAGAAAATGGCGGAACTCAAACAGATCATGTCCGACTTGAGATCAATCCTAAAATCAAATGACGTCTCCTTAACCTCTACTTACAAATCTAGGAATTCCGAATTTACAACATTACCGCCTAAAGTCCGAGTTACAGTACCCAGTTTTTCTGCTCAGAAAATAAACAAAGATCAGCTCAATGAAATGTTTGGTTCTCTGTCGCCATTATCCATTAACACAGAACATGGCGACACAATGAAGTCAGCAGAAGCTGTATCGTCTCCTCCAGTCAAACCACTGCTTGATGAGCCGCGCGTCACCGCCACCATAGACACTGGGTATAAACATCTAGCCAGAGTTAGCTGTCTGAGTGAAGATCAAGTCTGGACATGCGGGGATAACGAAACCATGAAGCTGCTCAACCTCCAGAGTAAACTACTGACATCAATACAAACCAAGTCAGGGAACTGGCCGCGGGCCATAGCAGTGACACGGGACGGAGATCTTGTTTATACTGACTATAATGATAACACTATAAACTTAGTTAAGAATAAACAGATACAGACTGTGATCACACTACAGGGGTGGAGACCTCTCAATGTCTGCAGTACCGCCTCTGATGATCTCCTGGTTACCATGGACAGTGATGATGACAAACAATCCAAAGTCGTGCGTTACTCCGGCTCCACAGAGAAACAAAGCATTCAGTTTGATGATCAGGGTCGTCCTCTCTATTTATCTGGTGATTACACTAAATACCTCAGTGAGAACAAGAACCTGGATATCTGTGTGGCTGACCGGTCAGCTAGAGCAGTAGTGGTGGTCAATCAGTCAGGAAAACTCCGATTTAGATACACTGGTCATCCCTCTAATACCAAGCAATCATTTAGTCCACGCGGCATCACTACAGACAGCCAGAGTCACATCCTGACAGCAGACCATCACAATGACCGTATCCACATCCTAGATCAGGACGGACAGTTCCTCCGTTACATTCACTGTGATTTAGACTATCCATTAGGTTTATGTGTGGACATCAGAGACAACCTCTTTGTGGCTGAGTGTAACACTGCTAAAGTGAAGAAAATCCAATATCTATAAACACAGTGTTAATTACACAGCTCTACAGTGTTAATTACATCTACCAACACAGTGTTAATTACACATCTCTACAGTGTTAATTACACATCTAAAAACCCTGTTAATTACACATCTAAACACAGTGTTAATTGCATCTTTGTGTTGATTACAGCTGCTTGTTGATTACATCTGCTTGTTGATTACAGCCCTGTGTTAATTACAGCCCTGTGTTAATTACAGCCCAGAGTTTGTGATGTGTAACATGTACTTGTGTTTGTGAGTTTAACTGAACAGTCTGACATTATTTTGTTTGTGATTTATATCATTCAATATGTGTTTGATTTTACAATGTATATATTAGATAAACATGATACAGAGTTCAGTCTTACATTATTACTGAGTACTTACTTAGATTTGTAGTACTGTAACAGAGAGTGACCCCAAACATCCTTCATCACAGATCTTCAGATTCAAGGTCACAGTCTTCTGTTGACCATCAATAACATCACACCACTTATCTAAATCCCCACCGTCCTACAAAATAAACAAAGTGTAATCAGATCTGAATTGTCAAGGATAGTTTGTGATATATTTAAATGTTCACATATATGTCAATGTAATGGGAAGGAAAAGAAGATATGACTGAACCGGTGTCAAAACGGCAATCGAATCCAAGACCCTTCATTCCCACGATATGACAGGACCAGGAATCGGACCCGAGACCCCTGTATTACTAGTCAGGTGCTCTAACCACTTGGGCTATCCAGATTGATATCAATGGTTTG